>NC_045548.1:77378141-77427517 GCF_009769535.1 Thamnophis elegans | reverse complement strand
AAAGAAAGAGAAAGAAAGAAAAAGATGGGGGTTAATTGAGATAGAGGACGACGAGAGGGAGGAGGAGAGAAGAGAAAGAGAGAGATGAAAGAAAGAAAGAAAGAAAGAAAGAAAGAAAGAAAGAAAGAAAGAAAGAAAGAAAGAAAGAAAGAAAGAAAGAAAATTATTTTCTACCTGCATGGAAGAGGAGACATGAGGTCAGTTTTTGCAAAGGTGAGATATCTCCCTCTTTTTAATAATCTCTCAGAGCCCGCCTCTTCATATCTTTATAAGGCTTTATAAAGCTTTAGTAAGACCACACTTGCAATAGTGCATCCAGTTTTGGTCGCCACGGTATAAAAAAGATTGTAAGACCAATGGTGGGATTCAAACATTTTTTACTGCCGGTTCTGTGGGCGTGTCGTGGTAGGTGTGGCATGGCTTGATGGGCTTGGCAGAAGAAGGTTACTGCAAAATCCCCATTCCCTCCCGATCAGCTGGGACTCAGGAGGGAGAGAATAGATAGGGGTGGGGCTAGTCAGAGGTGGTATTTACCATTTCTCCGGACTACTTAAAATTTCTGCTATTGGTTCTCCAGAACTGGTCAGAACCTGCTGAATCCCACCTCTGGTTGAGACTCTGGAAAGAGTGCAGAGAAGAGCAACAAAGATGATTCAGGAACTGGAGGATAAAATATACGAAGAACAGTTGCAGGAATTGAGGTATGTCTAGTCCTAAGGAAAAGAAGGACCAGGGGAGACATGATAGCAGTGTTCCAATATCTCAGGGGTTGCCACAAAGAAGAGGGAGTCAAACTATTCTCCAAGGCACCTGAGGGTATAACAAGAAGCAATGGGTGGAAACTAATCAAGGAGAGAAGCAACTTAGAACTGAGGAGAAATTTCCTGACAGTGAGAACAATTAACCAGTGGAACGACTTGCCTCCAGAAGTTGTGACTGCTCCAACACTGGAAGTTTTTAAGAAGAGATTGGACAGACAGTTGTCCAGAATGATATAGGACAGCGATGGCAAAACTTTTTTGGCTTGACTTACAACCAATTGTTTTGCCACCATTCAAAGTTACAAGGGCATTGGGGGAAAAATGATTTATGACACACAACTAGAGCAGCATCCCTACAATTGCATGATGCAAATTCAGACACTGGGCAATTGGCATGTATTTATAGAATAGAAAAATAGAATAACAGAGTTGGAAGGGACCTTGGAGGTCTTCTAGTCCGACCCCCATGCTTAGGCAGGAAACCCTACATAACTTCAGTCAAATGGTTATCCAACATCTTCTTAAAGACTTCCAGTGTTGGAGCATTCACAACTGCTGGAGGCAAGTCGTTCTACTGGTTTATTGTCTTCACTTTTAGGAAGTTTCTCCTTAGTTGCAGGTTGCTTCTCTCCTTGATTAGTTTCCATCTATTGCTTCTTGTCCTGCTCTCCAGTACTTTGGAAGATAGCTTAACTCTCTAATTCTGCTAACTGCTGGCTGCCAGCAATTTGAGTCCCACCAACTCAAGGTTGACTCAGCCTTCCATCCTTCCGAGGTAGGTAAACGGAGGACCCAGATTGTTGGGGGCAAGAGACTGTAAACCCCTTAGAGAGGGCTGTAAAAGCACTATGAAGGGGTATATAAGTGCTATTGCTTTGTTTTTCCTTCCATGTCTCCTTCCTTCCTTCCTTCCTTCCTTCCTTCCTTCCTTCCTTCCTTCCTTCCTTCCTGAGTCAGTCTATTCTACATAACAAAGACCCACCTCCTTCAGGCAGAACCATAATGGGAATCCCAAGGCCCTTTCATTACATCATCACCCAGCAAGAATCAACCAAGCTTGGAATCAGGACAGCCTACAGAGTTGCCCCTGCATGGCCCCATGGGAGTCCAACCACCAATCAGAATACATTTCTTACACAGGAACAGGAAGCTCCAAGGCAGGGCCCAAGAGAGAGTCTAAAACTCAGGCTCACTCCGCATCTCTTCCCTTTTTTCCCCTTCAAAATCTTCAAGGCATGTGATTCCCATTTTCCGCCAGGATCTCAAACCATGTGATCCTGTCCATCATCGATAAACCTTCTTCCCAAGCAGCCACCATGAATCCGGTGTCTTTTGCCCCACTTAGAACTGAACCCAGAAGGACATTTCTTCCAAAGATGGAGAAGAAATAGTTAATTAAACAAGTGTTAATTAGAATGCTGATTACATCCATGCATGCAGAGATACATGCATGCATATTCAAGATATGGAATCATACTTCAGTTCTGCAAAAAAACAACAACGGTGGTTTGTGCAGAGATAATGAAGTGTATTCTGAACGCTGTTGATGCAACCCCAAATTAATAATATTTCTATGTCTTAGCCTTTAATTTATCTGGCTAGGATTCTCTCTTTCTGGCTCATTTTGCATAATTTTGTTTATCTCTTCCCCAAAAAACCAAAAGCTGCACTTGGTAAATATGCAAATTTCAGCCTTAAATATCAGGGGTACCTACTTCCGAGAAAGCACAGCAATCTTCTAAAGGCTAGGTACCGAACATGAGAGTTTTATTTTATTTTGATTTCCTAAAAATAATGCACAGACACAGGCATCAAAGCCCTCCTGCGAGAAGCTAAATTGTCTTCTGCAAATTGAAGATAATGATACAATTAAAATCCTCGGTTGTTTTCCTCTTTTCCTCCTTCCTAACACCCCTTCCCTTCCCCCCCCCAATACATAACACCTGGCAAATAGATGCAGGCAGCAATTAAGAGTGAAATAAGGTGCGTCATTATTAACAATCCTACAGATATTTTAATAAATGGGATGATTGGCTTTTTATGTGGTGGCTGGGAAACTTTAATCATCTCTCTAAGCAGATTAGAAAAGATAAAGAATTAATTGCATTATGGAATTTATGGTGCAAAGCCATTGGTGGTAGCCATTTTAAATGTAATAATAACAATTTTTACAGGGCCTGTGTATTTCTGTAATTGGTAGCATTAAGTCTGAAGGCCGTTGTTGTTTCCCCGCTCCTTATTTTTGCAGTCATTATGAGGCAGCTGTTTGAGTTTAATCATTTTGGACCGTGAAGATTTATGGGATGCGAAGAGAAGCAGGTATCAAAGCTTTGATACATACAGGAAGTGGGGGGGGGGAGAACCCCTCTAAAGCTGTCGTCTCGATATCTTTATAACGCTAATGTTTTCTAAGACAGATTTTATTGAAGTTTTGCAAGACACGTAAAAACTAACACAAACTAATACAGGGCAGAGGAGAATAGCAATAGCAGTTAGACTTATATACCGCTTCATAGGGCTTTCAGCCCTCTCTAAGCGGTTTACAGAATCAGCATATCGCCCCCAACAACAATCCGGGTCCTCATTTTACCCACCTCGGAAGGATGGAAGGCTGAGTCAACCTTTAAGCCGGTGAGATTTGAACCGCCGAACTGCAGCTTAGCAGTCAGCTGAAGTGGCTGCAGTACTGCACTCTAACCACTGCGCCACCTCGGCTCTTCAAGAAAGAGAGTTAGTTTATCTAGTGCAGCTGTCACCAACTGGTGGTCCATGAGAAAATTTTGGTGATCCGCAGAAAAATTCTTTGCATTTTTTTTTATATTGCACTAAATCAGGGGTCCTCAAACTACGCCCCCAAGGCCGGATACGTGCAATGAACGGTTGTGTTGTTGCAGAGAGTCTCCCCCTTCGGGGTCTCTTTGTGTGGGTCAGAGGCGGGGAGAAATTCCAACTTGGGGTCTACTTCAGCCTCCTGGTGGGGGGCTTTGGGGGGAAGGGGGAGGGAAGCACTGCTGGTGGCGAAGAGCTGGAGGGCCTTGTTCCAGTGGGATTGCAATATGGCCTGGAACTAGCTGACCATCTCAGCCCACTGAGCCTCCAAGCACCGATACCTGGCCTTGCACTCCCGCAGGTCTTCCCTCTCCTTGGAAAGCCCATGCTCCTAGTCCTCAGTGAGGTGCTTCTGCTGAGCCTCCTTCTCGATCAGATCCAATTTGAACTGAGCTGTTTTGCCAACTCTTTCTCCTGGTGGCTGCTTAGCTCCAGCAAATAGTTCCTGTTGGGGCCCTAAGGAGCCCGGTGGGGAGGCGAGGAGTGGCTGAGTGGGAGGGGAGGGGCGAGTAGAGGCTGGTGAGGCGCCCCTTGACATGAGTGACACCGAGTTGGCCACGCCCACCCAGTTACACCATCACCTTGCCACGCCCACTCAGGCGGTCATCAGGCAGATCATATTAGTGGTCCGCGGGATTTAAAATTATGAATTGAGGTCCGAAAAGTTGGTGACCATTGTTCTAGTGGTTAAAGCACCAGGCTTGGAAGCAGGAATAGAATAGAATTCTTTATTGGCCAAGTGTGATTAGACACACAAGGAATTTGTTTCTGGTGCGTAAGCTCTCCATGTACATGTAGCAATTGTGATATCATAAACATAGTCATTGCAAAATACACTCATCATAAAACATTAAATTAAACACTTAGTGATAATCATGGATACTAAATAATCAATCAACATAAATCATACTGGGATACTAAGTAAACAACGTTAACGTAAGTCCTTATTCTGCCTTAATCATGAAGTTGGGCAGGTTGGCTGAAATTTGAGCCAATCACTAGGCGATGGTGATATCTAGTTCCTCCTTAACCATGGGTGATGGTTGGCTGACTTTGGGCCAATCACTAGGCGATGGTGAGATCTAGTTCCTCCTTAACCATGAAAGATGGTTCCCTGACTTTGGGCCAATTACTAGGCAATGGTGAAATCTAGTTCCTCCTTAACCATGAAAGATGGTTGGCTGACTTTGGGCCAATTACTAGGCGATGGTGAAATCTAGTTCCTCCTTAACCACGGATGATGGTTGGCTGACTTTGGGCCAATTACTAGGTGATGGTGAAATCTAGTTCCTCCTTAACCACGGATGATGGTTGGCTGACTTTGGGCCAATTACTAGGCGATGGTGAAATCTAGTTCCTCCTTAACCATGGATGATGGTTGGCTGACTTTGGGCCAATCACTAGGTGGTGGAGATAATCAAAACAACCAACCTATGAAACAGCTTGTCTCCCAGAGTTTTGGGTGTTCCATCATTGCAGGCTTTCCAGAAATGATTGGGCAACCATTTGTCTGGGATGGTACAAGAATTCCCTTCTTGGAGAGGGGGTTAGACTAGAGGACCACCAAGGTCCCTGCCAGCCCCATGAGTCTACAATGAGGACTCCAAACTTCATCCATACTGGGGAACTCTACTCTTCCCCGATGACCTTGTGGCAGTGAATTTTTAGTGTAGCCCATCTCGCTGGTCCATCGGGAAACTAAATTCGACATATTTATTGCAAGCCACAGTGTCTAACTTTCACATTAGAATTAATCTACCGGTGACAAACGAGACCGTTCAGGCCTTCGGAAACCTATCTGTAAAAAAATAATGAAGTTAGAGAAATAAATATATGCCTCTCTGACCTCCTCCTTGTACATTCGGATAATTATGTCGTAAATTTTGCGGTAAATTATCCAGATTGTCTTGAGGTTGCTCTCCAAATGGACAGGATTCATTCCAACCTTTGTTCTTTTTTTCTTGAAAAGTAAGATATGGGACTTGTTCTATCAGTGGCTAGATTAAAAAAAAACATGGAAATGAAAAATGTTGGAGAAGCTTTTCATATTATAAGAATAGTAGAATGAGATAGGTGATACTATAAAGACATATTATTATTAAATAGACTAATAATGATGCAACGGAATATTGGTATATACACGAATCGAATATCTATAGCTTTTTGTTTAAAACGAAGGACTAACAATTGTAGTTGAATATACGATGTACAATGATAACAAGGTTCCTATGTATACTCGATGGACAATTTGTGATTTTATATACAACTGAAAGTAGTGATGCACAAATATAAAATGTTGGAGAATTTTTTCATATTGCAAGAATAATAAAATGAGATATTATAAAGACATATTATTATTAAATAGGCAAATAAAGATGCAATGGAATATTGGCATATATATGAATCAAATTTCTAGAATATTTGTTTAAAATGAAGGAATAACAACTGTAGCTGAACATATGATGTATAATGATAATAATGCATCTATGTATGCTTGATGGATAATCTGTGATCTTATATACAATATAAAGTGGTGATGAACCAATGCTTGTAACCAAACAACATGCTATATGTAATTGATGAGGGTTTAATGTTTTATGTTCTTTTTGTCTTGCTAGTTTAAAAATAAAAAAAACTTTTTTTTTTTTAAAGTAACTGCTCAGGGCATTGAATCTGGCTTTGAAACGTCCTAAATGGTAGGCCTGGAATGTGGCTTGGACTACATTTCCCATCACCCACAGCCGTCCCTTGGTTGTGGGGGTGATGGGCTGTGTAGTCAAAAATGCCCGATTAATGAAGGCTGCATCAACTCCCAGTGTTTGCTAATAGGAAACTATTGCTAACCTGAAAAGTCTGCGGTATTATTATAGATTATAATAATCTATTAATTATAAACTTGCAATTTAGAGTTGATTTTAAGACAGAGATGTACAACATTAAAGGAAAACTGACTGTATTGTTGACACAATTACTAATTTCCTTTCTTTTTGTGAAGTTAACACAATGGCAAATAATTTGAAATGAAAGAAAATGAGGACATTAGACAATTAATCATTAACAAATCTTAATTATTTTTAAAGAAATTATTCTAATATGAATATAAAATCATAACTTAGTCCTAAACAAGTAGCTTAAAATATTTAATAATTTAGGCCTAAAATGCTAGCTTAAAAAGAAAGAGAGAAAAATATTTTTAATAGTGCAGAAATTGTATTTGCTAACAAAAAAAATCTGGGGTAGTATTGTTTAGGCTTGTAATTCATATTTGATTTTAAGACACAAAGAAAGACACTTACAAAAAGGACTTCACTGTGGCTACCCCTTTCACTTGCCTTTTTTTTTTAGAGCAACACAATCCTTTACGATAGTTGCTTAGTCATTAACAATTTTTACTTTTATTAGTTATACAGGGAATTCCCCTTAAGAATAATTTAGTCCCAAAAACCTGCTTAGAAAAAGAGGACAAAAACTTTTCATAATGTAGAAATAGACTGTTATACCTTAGCTCTTCTTGATAAAATTTCTTTTCCCTTCCCTTTCTTTCCCTTCCCTTCTTCATCCATTTACTTTTTCTTCCCTTCCCTTCCCTTCTACATCAATTTTACTTCTCCTTTCCTTTCTTTCCCTTCCCTTCTTCATCCATTTACTTTTTCTTTCCTTCCCTTCCCTTCTACATCAATTTTACTTCTCCTTTCCTTCTCTTCCCTTCTCTTCTTCATCCATTTGCTTCTCCTTTCCTTTCTTTCCCTTCCCTTCTTCATCCATTTACTTTTTCTTCCCTTCCCTTCCCTTCTACATCAATTTTACTTCTCCTTTCCTTCTCTTCCCTTCCCTTCTACATCAATTTTACTTCTCCTTTCCTTTCTTTCCCTTCCCTTCTTCATCCATTTACTTTTTCTTCCCTTCCCTTCCCTTCTACATCAATTTTACTTCTCCTTTCCTTCCCTTCTCTTCTTCATCCATTTACTTCTCCTTTCCTTCCTTTTTCTTTCCTTTCCTTCTTTTTCCTTTCCTTTCCCCTTCTTCATCCATTTACTTCTCCTTTCCTTTCATTTTCTTCCCTTCTTCATCCATTTACTTTTTCTTTCCTTCTCTCCCCTTTTCTTCTTCATCCATTTACTTCTCCTTTCCTTTCCTTTTCTTCCCTTCTTCATCCATTTATTTCTCCTTTCCTTTCCTTCTGCATTAGCAGAAGGCTAGAATGAAGAGCAGAGGAAGTGTTAATATTACTTTAGGTTGCCCTGGTGAGACCACACTTAGAATACTGCATGCAATTTTGGTCACCGCCAAACGTACAAGGATCCGTTGAAGGAATTGAGTATGTTTAGACTAATGAAAAGAGTTTATAAGGCCTCGGTAGGAGCACACTTGGAATGTTGCATCCAGTTTTGATTGTCATGATACAAAAAAGTTGTTGAGACTCTAGAAAGAGTTCAGAGAGAAGCAATAAAGATGCTTATGGGACTGGAGGCTAAAACATATGAAGAACGGTTGCAGGAACTGGGTATGTCTAGTTTAATGCAAAGAAGGACCAGGGGAGACATGATAGCAGTCTTCCGATATCTCAGGGGTTGCCACAAAGAAGAAGGAGTCAAGCTATTCTCTAAGGCACCTGAGTGCAGAACATGAAGCAATGGGTGGAAACTAATCAAGGAGAGAAGCAACCTAGAACTAAGGAGAAATTTCCTGACAGTGAGAACAATTAATCAGTGGAACAGAAGTTGCCTCCAGAAGTTGTGGCTGCTTCATCACTGGAGGTGTTTAAGAAGAGACTGGAGAGTCAAATTGTCTGAAATGGTTTAGGGGCTCCTGCTTGAGGAGGACATTGGACTAGATGACCTCCAAGGTCCCTTCGAACTCTGTTATTCTGTTTATTATTCCTTTTTCTCCTTTGGTGGAGTCCTTGGAGGTGACACACCACTTTTAAAAAACAACAACATAGAATGCACCCGAATTAATGCTCCTCACCAGGGAAGGAATGGGGGAAAAAAAGAACTTAAAAGTTCATTTTCTGCAGCATGTCAGTCCAATATTTGCTTATTTACTAAACTTTTATACCATCCATCTCTCCTACGAGGTGACTCAAACTTCAACCCTAATTGTAATGTATAAGATTGCACACGCACAACACTCACACACATACACTCACAAATACACACACACAAATACACAAACACACACATACACACCATCACAGACATACACACAAATACACGCTCACATTCACACAAACACACACACACAAATACACAAACACACTCACAAATACACACAAACACACAAACTCACAAATACACATACACAAATACACCAACATACACACATCACACACACAAATACACATATGCACACACAAATATAGTGTGCAATATAATACATTGTAATATAAATAAAATGCTAATGTAACAGATATTGTACCATGGTGTATGCATATAATATAAAGTATCATATCATGCAATGTAACATTGTAATCTAAATAAATGGTAATATTGTAAAAAAAAAAGTCAAATCGAGTTATGGAAGCAGGAAATGATGCTGAAATAATACATTTTAAGGAGGAAATTAAATAAAAACTAAGGCGCTTTTGTGTGATTGATTGAAAGGCCCCACTGAGGTTTTCAAAGTTTCACTTCTCCTTTCTAAAATTTATGAATGAGAATCCCTGCTGGGTCCATCCGAAGGGAGCCAATCAGAACGACGCTGGGCGCGGCGGCGCTCTCCTTCCCGCCCGCCCCTCTTCTCCCTTCCACCAGAGAGCATGCCGGTCTCGAGAGTTCTGGCGGCCGCCTGGCCCGCCGCTCCCAGCGAGGCTGCGAACTACGGCCAATGAGAGAGCGGCGCGGTCCAGTAGGGGCGGAGCCGGCGGCTCCTCGGAACGTTCGCAAGCGGCGAGAGTGGGAAGAGAAGGAGGGGGGGGGCGATGCTGGAGCTCGCGCAGGCGCAGTGAGGGCTGGACTCTGGCTTTCAACCCGGGCAAGGCGGCGGCGGCGAAGTGTTGCAGGTGAGCAGCTGCGCGCGCAGATGGGCCCCTTGCGCAGGGCCATCCTCCGCCCGCCTGGTTGCCCAGCGCTTCTGGTGGATGGGGAAGACATAAAGTGGGGCGCAAGGTGGGGGGAGCTTGGAAAGTGTCGGGGAGGGGTGGTGGTCTTTGGGGCGTGCCTGGGGCAGGAAGCCTCGCCCATCCTTTTGCAACAGGGCGCCCGCGGGCCCTCAGGAGCGCAGCTTACCAATGCTCCTGTTTTTTTGGATGGGAATTGGAGGGGGGGACACGCCTTGGAGGGACCCCCAGAGGGGCACAAAGGCCTCCTCTCCCACCTCTGGCTAGCACTAGGCCAGGGGTGGCATATGCGTGCATGTGCATGCATGCGCAGGGAAACCCGAAGACCAGCTGGCCAACATGCACAGCTGATCTTTGGGGTTTTGACACATGTATGCGCGAGGGCAGGAGCGACGGAAACCTGAATACCACATGGATGGCGTGCGCATATCTGGTTTTTGGCTGCTTTGGAGGGTAATTTCAGGCTGTTTGGGGGCCGTTTACAGGCTGTTTTTTACCCCCAAATGCCCGGAAAATGCTCCATTTTTGGCTGTTTTCAGCCTGAAAAATAATAGCAATAGCAATAGCAGTTAGACTTATATGCCGCTTCATAGGGCTTTCAGCCCTCTCTAAGCGGTTTACAGAGTCAGCATATCGCCCCCACAGTCTGGGTCCTCATTTCACCCACCTCGGAAGGATGGAAGGCTGAGTCAACCTTGAGCCGGTGAGATTTGAACCTCTGAACTGCAGATAACAGTCAGCTGAAGTGGCCTGCAGGACTGCACCCTAACCACTGCGCCACCTCGGCTCTTCATAATAACCCAAAGACGGCCGATAAACAGCTTGAAAAATAGCCTGTTTGGGGCCATTTTTCTGGATGTTTTCAGCCCATTTTTCAGGCTGTTTTCTGGCGCTCCGGTGCCCACGAAGACCAGCCTGCCCGCCAGAAACCAGAGCAGCTGGTGATGGCATATGTGCCCACACAGAGGGCTCCGTGTACTACCGTTGGAACACCTGACCTAGGTTCGCCATTATGGGGGTAGGCTTTTTTTTGAGGGGGGTCTTTGTGTCATAGTAACAATGTTGCGTTGAGGATGCTGGGACCTGAGTGGTGCTTTTTTGTGCATTCTTGTAGGATTGCTGATTTTGTTTTTTTGCAGAGTTGAACCCCTGTTTTTGGCTGATTTTTTTTGGGGGGGGCTTCTTGCCCTGTCTCCTTTTTTTCCCAAAGGGCGGATTGGCGTCTCTGAAGGCCTGAGGTTCCTGGAAAAGGAGGGGGGGGCTCTGATCATGGGCCTAGGAGAGCCTAGGACCTAAGAGAATGGCACTGCGCAGGCCATCCTCGAGTTTACAACCGTTCCTTTTAGGGACGGTTGAAAAGGGACAAAATGGCGGAGGAAAAAGGGGACGTACGGCCGTTTTTCACGCTTAACGGCCATTGCCAGGGTCACATGGTCAGAATTGAGACCCTCTCGTATTTATGACGGTCACATGTCATCCCCTTTGGCGACCTTCTGACGAGTGAAGTCAAAGGGAGATTCACTCAACCATCGGGCTACTGACCTATCAACTGCGCTGATTCCCTTAACAGCGGGTGGCAGGGAAGGTGGCCGTAAATAGGGCAACATGCACTTCACCGCTGTCTCACTTAGCAACCCAAATTTTGGGCTTCAGTCGTCATATGTCGAGACCGCCTGTTTTATACGATGGTTTGTCGCACAGTCAGCCAGATGTTCCGACTGGATTTGACAGTTTCGTCCCCCTATGGAATCTTTCCCAAGGATCCGGGAGGGGTAGTTGTGGGTGTTTGATGAAGTTAAAGGATGATGATGATGATGATGATGATGATGATGATGATGATGATATTAAAGATATTAAAGGATGAAAGCTGCTCGAAAGCAGACAAAATCCCATCGGAGTGGGAAGTAATAAAGAAGATATTAGATTGTGTAGAAATGAACAGGTTGACATTGAGAATAAAGGACAAAGAGGAATCAGTGTACTGTAGGACATGGGGGCGATTTTACGAGTGGTTCGAAAAAAACGGTATAAATAGAAAGAAAAAGGAACAAAACATGAAATAAGTATCTCAGACGACACATGATTAAATATAGGGGGAGAGGAAATAAGAAAATATTAAAATGTAAATATACAGGCGGAAAAATGATATGAATTGATGGATTAAATGACAATTACAAGAATGTGTATCTAAGAATGAATTTGGAAGGAAAAATAAAAAAACTTTTTACAAAAAAAAGGATGTAAATTGCTCCAAGAAAAGCTGCCTTTTGCAATTGAAAAAACATCAACAACCCTGCAGTGTTTTTCCCCCATGCCTTCAATCTGCTAAACAACTAATTCCCACAACACTGTCAAAGTGTCTAGTAAGGCTGCATTGCTATTATGATGCTGAGCTTGTCGATCAGAAAGTTCAGCGGTTCAAATCCCTAGCGCCGTGTAACGGAGGGAGCTCCCGTGACTTGTCCCAGCTTCTGCCAACCTAGCAGTTCGAAAGCACATAAAAAATGCAAGTAGAAAAACAGGAACCAACTTTGGTGGGAAGGGAACAGTGTTCCATGCGCCTTCAGCGTTGAGTCATGCCGTCCACATGACCACGGAGACGTCTTCGGACAGCGCTGGCTCTTCGGCTTTGAAACAGAGATGAGCACCGCCCCCTAGAGTCGGGAACGACTAGCGCATATGTGCGAGGGGAACCTTTACCTATTGCATTATTCTTCTCGCCTTTCCTATTATATAGAATATAGAATTCTTTATTGGCCAAGTGTGATTGGAAACACACGGAATTTGTCTTTGATGCATATGCTTTGCCTATCTTTTTATTTTCTCGGGACTATAACTTTGTTGCTTGTATCTTACAATTTATATGGTTTTATTTAGTATCCTAGTGTAATTTGTGTTGATTGCTTATTTAATATCTCATGGCTATCACTATGTGTTGTATCTCATGATTTATGATGAATGTATTTTATGATCATGAATTATCACCTATTGCTTGTAGGAACACTGAGAGCGTCTGCACCAAAGACAAATTCCTTGTGTGCCCAATCACACTTGGCCAATAAAGAATCTATTCTGTTCCATTCTATTCTATTCCCATTCCCATTCCATTCCATTTTTCTATTCTATTCTATTCCCATTCCCATTCCATTCTATTCCCATTCCATTCCTATTCCATTCCATATTTGTATTCTATTCTACTCTACTCTATTCTATTCTATTCGCATTCCCATTCCCATTCTATTCCTATTCCATTCCATTTTTCTATTCTATTCTATTCCCATTCCCATTCCATTCTATTCTATTCCCATTCCATTCCTATTCCATTCCATATTTCTGTTCTATTCTATTCCCATTCCATTCTATTCCTATTCCTATTCCATTCCATATTTCTGTTCTATTCTATTCCCATTCCCATTCTATTCTATTCCCATTCCCATTCTATTCCTATTCCATTTTTCTATTCCCATTCCCATTCCATTCTATTCCTATTCTTATTCCATTCCATATTTCTATTCTATTCTATTCCTATTCTATTCTATTCTATTCCCATTCTATTCTATTCTATTCCCATTCCCATTCTATTCCTATTCCATTCCATATTTCTATTCTATTCCCATTCCATTCTATTCCTATTCCTATTCCATTCCATATTTCTGTTCTATTCTGTTCTATTCTATTCCCATTCCATTCTATTCCCATTCCCATTACTATTACTATTACTATACCTATTCCATTCCATATCTCTGTTCTATTCTATTCTATTCCCATTCCATTCTATTCCATATTTCTATTCTGTTCTGTTCTATTCTATTCTATTCTATTCTATTCTATTCTATTCTATTCCATTCCAATTCCATTCCATCACCCATCCCCCCACCCCAGGAGGAAGAGGAGGAAGATGGGGTCCTTGAAGCTCTAAGCTTGCTTGATTTCTTGCAGGCGTTTCATTACTCAAACTAAGTAACGTCATCAGTGCTACAAGGCAGTGGAATTTGCCCTACGTTTATGTACTTCCAGGATTGGCGTATTGTTTACTGTTTGATTGTTAGTCTAGTGGCTAATCTGAGTGCTGAACTTGGTTTATCTGGATGTTGATTGGTGTTTGGGTTTGTTGGTTTTCTTTTTAGTCTTTTGATGATCTCTTTTGAATGGTATGCAAACATCGCTTATCTCTTCGTGTCTGTTGATGTTTGTACCCAGAGAGCAAACCCCACTTCCTAAATATAAGGGTGTATATAACCGTTATGTATATACGTGCTATATGTAAAACAGTCAGTAAACGAACTGTTTTAAGGCGGGGACTGCATGTATTGTCACAGGATTAAGCTGTTCTCAGTAAATTATTATTTTTATTATCTTCAACCTGGGCTCTGTGCTAGGAGCCGGCTTGTCCTGCTGTTGGCAGAGTATATAAATAAATCACACGGAGTAACTTTACTCTGCTCCGGTGGCTGATGTCACATATTCCTATTTTTATACTAACAAACAGCCACGTTGGACTTCCAAGAAGCCCCCAAGTTTTCTTTTGATCAGATACTGAAATCTACGCTTGACTTGAGTAGTTCAGTTCAGTTTCAGTTTATTAAATTTCTATGCCGCCCTTTTCCCCCCGAAGGGGACTCAGGGCAGCTCACAACTCGAACCGGGGAAGGGGGATACAGACAAAAGATTTAAAAACAACAACATAACAATGTATAATTTAAAACTCACAACAGTCATACCATTCGAGACGGGGGGCAACAGCTCTTTAGCCCCAGGCCTGTCGGAACAGCCAGGTTTTAAGGGCTTTGCGGAAGGCCTGGAGGGTGGTGAGGGTTCGAATCTCCACGGGGAGTTCGTTCCAGAGGGTCGGAGCAGCCACAGAGAAGGCCCTCCTCCGGGTAGTCGCCAGTCGACACTGGCCGGCTGATAGAATTCGGAGGAGGCCTAATCTGTGGGATCTAATCGGTCTGGTGGAGGTCTAGTGGAGTACAGGCAGTCCTCGGCTTACAACAGTTCGCTTAGCGACTGTCCCAAAGTTACAACGGCACTGGCAAAGGGGGATTGATAGCCGGTTTTTCACCGCTACCATCTTTGTCCCATTCCCATGTCCGCGTGATCGAAATTCAGAGGCTTGGCAACTGACTCACATGTGTGACGGTTGCCGCGATTCAGGTGATTCTCTTTTGCGACCAAAGTCCATGGGGAAAGCTGGATTCGCTTAACAACCGTGTCGCTAATTTAATGACTGCAGCGATTTGCTTCACAAACGTGGCACGTAACGTCGTAAAATGGGAGCCAAGGTCACTGAACACGTTTTTCCCTTAGCAACATAAATCTCGAGCTTAGTTGTCGTCGTAAGTTGAGGACTTACCCGTACCTCTCGTCCTCGACTTACAATAGTTTGTTTAGTGACCGTTTGAAGTTACGACAGCACTGAAAAATGGGACTGATTTTCTCGCCGTTACGACCTTGTCGCATCCCTGTGTTCACTTGATTGAAATTCAGACGCTCATATTTATGACGGTCACAGTGTCCTGGGGTTACGTGATCCTCGTCATATGAGCAATGGGGGTAGCCAAATTCACTTAATCACCGTGTTTGTAACTTATCAACCCGCAAAAACGTACGAATGTAAAAAAAACCTGTAAAACTGAGACAATCTCGCTTAACAAATGTCTCGCTTAAGAACAAAAATGCTGGGCTCCCTTGCCGTCGTAAGTCGAGGACTTGTCTGCATTGGCAGGGCTTGGAAAGAGCTCTGCGTGCACACACGGGAGCTACAGTCTCTGCCTGTTGGAAGATGGGCCAGCTATGCTTTGCTTTTGGATGGAGGCGTAGCAAAAAGAAGGTTGTTATGGCTACATAACATCTAACTCCGTATAATCCCTCTCTCCCAGTTTCCCACAGTAGGAAGGGTGGCAGGCCTGAAGTCCGAACCAAATGAAAAGGTGGCTTGCAGGTCTGCCATAGCGGGCTTTTAAAAACTGTACACATGTGGCAAGAGTTCGTAGATGGAAAATTGTTGTGACTCAGCAGCAGTCTTCTGTGAGTCTTTTCGGAATGCAAGATTAACGATGCAGCTGGGGCTCGTTAGTGGGGTTTTGGAGATAAAAGGACGGATGGTGCCACACCCTAGTCGCAGGAGTCAACGTTCCTTGGTTCGTTCAACATTGATTGAGGATCAGTCGTGGTTTATGTAAGATACACTTGGATAAGTGCTTTGTGTTTCCTGTAACCCTGATTCAAGGCTACACTTGGAGAAGTGCATTTATTTATTTATTTATTTATTAGACTTATATACCGCCTCATAGGGCTTTCAGCCCTCTCTAAGCGGTTTACAAATTTTTTTAGCAAATTGAGTCAGCAACTTGCCCCCCACAGTCCGGGTCCTCATTTCACCCACCTCGGAAGGATGGAAGGCTGAGTCAACCTTGAGCCGGTGAGATTTGAACCGCTGAACTGCAGATCACAGTCAGCTAAAGTGGCCTGAAGTACTGCACCCTAACCACTGCGCCACCTCGGCTCGCATTGCTTGTAAGAGTTGTTTTGTATTCTGTTATCTGCTTGAAAGAGACTGTATTTATGTTATTTTTGGGCTCGAAGTCAGTCTGAGCCGGGAACTGATAAAGAAAGTTCCTTTTAAGTTTGTTATCGAGCCGTGAAGGGGGGACAGAACAGAAAATGTTCCATTAAGCCTTGTGCAACAAGCCCAATTTCTGTTCTTCCTTGGACCCTTTAATAAAAACGTCGGTCTCTGTGCCTAGTTAACATTCTCTCGGCTCACACGGACTGCTCAATATTTAAACAATAAGGATTGATCCAGAAAGGAATTAAAACACTGCTTACACACCTTCCTCCAGCAACATGATCTACCCCCAAATAAAGTCATCCATCAATAGGCATGAAAGACGGAGCGGAAGGGGGGCATCGGATTGAGAAACAGAAAATGACGGTTTCAAATCCCCCCCATCGGCTTAAAAAAGGACACCCCCCCCCCAAGGAACCTTAGAGATCATCTAGTCCAACCCCCTGCTCAAGCAGGAGACCCTATACCCATCATGGCAAGCCTTTGACACGGAGGCCACAGGTGGCATGCAACGCCCTCTCTGTGGGCGTGCGAGCCGTCGCCCCAGCTCAGCTATGCTGCCGTGCGCCTCTCGCCGACCAGCTGGTCCTTGGGTCTGCCACGCATGTGTGTATGTGTGTGTGTGTGTGTGTGACCATGCAGGGGGACTGTGGTCATGGGGCACATGTGGGTGGGCTGCACACGCATTGCGTTTTGGGGGTTCAAGTATATGCACATGCATTCACATGTTCACATGCACGCTTTGGGCATTTGGTCCGGAAAAGGTTAACCATCACTGCTCCTATAGCAGTTCAGATAGGTCAGGGGTTAGCAAACTGCGGCTCTGAAGCCGCATGTGGCTCTTTCCTCCCTCTGCTGCGGCTCTGTCACCGGGTCGGCACCACAATGTTGAGAGGAGCTTCCGGTGGGGTGGGGAGAAGCACAGTGCGCCAGGAGAAGACTCTATGGCAAGGGGAGGGTTTTCCAGTTGTCTCCACAATTGATAGGGCTTCCGGTTATGACAGGTAGAGGAAAAAGTACACCGCACTAGGAGGAGACTCTATGGTGGGGGAAACTGAACTTCCGGTCAGCTCCAGAATTGAACGGGGGGCTTCCGGTTAGGACCTTTGTGGCTCTCGGTGTTTTCTTGTTCTGTGGGAAACGGGTCCAAATGACTCTTCGAGCGTTCTCCAGTCCCTTCTTCAAAACCTCCGGTGTCATTTAATCACAAGTCATTTGCTGAATAATACAACTTCAATTTCCCGTGACCCGTCAAAAGCACGAACGTCATAAGCGCGCCGACAACACCGCGGCGCTAAAAGCACGCCGACCGAAGCGCGATTTCATTTAAGGTAAGATTTACAGTTAGGTTTAGGGTTAGGTTGAGGGTTAGGTTGAGGGTTACGTTACAGCGCGCTTCTGTTGGCGCGCTTTTGTCGGCGCGCTTTAGGGCTAATTAGTCGCTAATTCATCACGCGGTTTTGTCACCGCGCTTTAGACACCGCGGTTTAGTCAGGCGCGCTTTTGTTGTGCGCGCATTTGTGATGGAACCCAATTTCCTTTCCTTTTTAGGTAGGTGACATGATTAAAAGTTAGCTGGATAGAAAGAAAAAACAAAACAAAGGATGAGATGATTAAAAGTTAGAATAAGAGATAGAAAATAGAGAAAGGGGGAGAATTCGTGCAACACCTTTAGTTACTTCTAAAGTGGTAAAAGAGAGATAAAATTCTAAGAAGGAAATCAAGGGGTGGGCTAAACGCTTTGGCTAGTTGTCCCAAAAGTGTTTTTTTTCCCCCCCAAGAGGCAACTGGACTTTCGTTTTTTTTTTCTTTGAAGACGTTTCGCTTCTTATCCAAGTAGCTGAATCAGAATCGGAGTAGAGCTGGAAAGGACCTTGGAGGTCATCTAGTCCAGCCCCCATTTAAACAGGAGACCCTAGACCAATTCAGACAAATGGCAGTCCAACCTCTTCTTTAAAAACTTCCGGTGATGGAGCACCCACAACTTCTGGTGGCAAGCTGTTCCACTGGTTAATTGTCCCCACTGTTTGGAAGTTTCTTCTCAGCTCCACGTTGCTTTTCGGTTAGTTTCCATCCGTTGCTTCTTGTCTTGCCTTCTGGTGCTTTGGAATATAAATTGACCCCCTCTTCTTTGTGGCAGCCCCTCAAATACTGGAAGACTGCTAGTATGCGCCCCCCCCCCAAGTCTTTTAGCCATGCACTTAGGGATGAACAACCTTTGAATGGGACGGGAGTATGAATGGATTTCCAGAAAAAAATGCAGATTAAGGGAATCAATTGCATTACTCAGCCAGAGAAATCTCCCAAGTGGCCTCAACAACCCTCTAAAAGGATGCAAATGACCAGCTGCCTGCAAGGAATATCAAGCCTTCCGTTCCCCACCATCCAGTCAGAGCTGAAGAAGCTTCTTGGATGAGAAGTGAAACATCTTCAAAAGAAAAAAAAAAGCAGAAAATCCAGCTGTCTCCTGAAACAGCACCTTCGGGACAACTATGACCTGAATGACTTTTAGCTACACAATTTGGGATGGACACCCTTGGAATGGTGTGGGAGGAGGAATGGATTCTCAGAGGGAAAAAAGTGCAGACTATAGGAATCAGTAGCCCGATTCACTTAAGGACCGTGTTGCAAACCTAACAACGGCAATGGTTCCCTTAACAACTGTGGCAAGAAAGGTCATAGAATAAGGTCATACAGTAGCTATTTGGAGGTTTATCTGCAGTAGTAGTGAAAGTGGCTTTATCCACAACCACTTGCTCTACTCGGGTGACCCTAAGGACACCGATAAACCTCCAAGTGGCCTCAATGACCCTCTAAAAGGATGCAAATGACCAGCTTTGTCTGCAAGGAGTATCAATCCTTCCTTCCCCACCATCCAGTCAGAGCTGAAGAAGCTTCTTAGATGAGAAGTGAAACGTCTTCAAGGAAAAACCTGACACAGCACATGACTTGAGGACACAGATAAGCCTCCAAGTGGCCTCAATGACTCTCTAAAAGGATGCAAATGACTAGCTGTCTGCAAGGAGCATCAATCCTTCCCTTCCCCACCATCCAGTCAGAGCTGAAGAAGCTTCTTGGATGAGAAGCGAAACGTCTTCATAGAAAAACCTGACACAGCGCATGATCTGAGGACACAGATAAACCTCCAAGTGGCCTCAATGATCCTCGAAAAGGATGCAAATGACCAGCTTTCTCTGCAAGGAGTATAAATCCTTCCATTTCCCCACCATCCAGTCAAAGCTGAAGAAGCTTCTTGGATGAGAAGCGAAACGTCTTCTAAAGAAAAACCAGAAAGTCCGGTGGCCTCTTGAAAAAAAACAAACACACCTTTGATACAACCCTGACCTGGATGACGGACGATCTCCGTAGACATTTGGCTTTGGCTACGTTTAGCTCCTAAGCCTCAAGACCAACAATCCTCCCTTTCGGGTTTTTTCTTTTCGCAACAGGGAATGTGCAGATGGATTTCTCTTTTGCTGACGATGGTTGCATTTAATAAAACGCTGTGCATCGCTCTTTTTTTTTTTTTTTTTGGTTCTTTCTCTCTTCCTCTCCCCCTTTTTTATTACATTTCCCTGCTTTGAAACCGCCCCCCCTGTAATCTCAGATCAATTGGATTTGTAAAGGGTTTTTAAATTTTTTATTTTATTTTATTTTTCTCTCTTTCCCCGCCATGGACCTGAAGTTCTGCTGAAATGCAGGTTGGTAACTTTCGGTCGTCTTTCCTTAAGATTTAACCCTCCTGTCTCCTTGCCGAGTCGGAAAGAGTCTGTTGCAAGAAATGCTCATCTGGGTTCAGTTCCAAGTGGGGGGAAAACGACACTGGAAACATGGAGGCTGCTTGGAAAGCAATAGCAATAGCAGTTAGACTTATATACCGCTTCCTAGGGCTTTCAGCCCTCTCTAAGCGGTTTACAGAGTCAGCATATTGCCCCCAACAACAATCCGGGTCCTCATTTTACCCACCTCGGAAGGATGAAAGGCTGAGTCAACCTTGAGCCTTGGATGGATAGATAATAGATAAGATAGATATAGAAGATAGATAGATAGATAGATGATAGATAGATAGATAGATAGATGATAGATAGATAGATAGATAGATAGATAGATAGATAGATAGATAGATAGATAGATATGTAGATGATAGATAGATATGTAGATAGATAGCAATAGCATAGCAATAGCAGTTAGACTTATATACCGCTTCATAGGGCTTTCAGCCCTCTCTAAGCGGTTTACAGAGTCAGCATATCGCCCCCAACAACAATCCGGGTCCTCATTTTACCCACCTCGGAAGGATGAAAGGCTGAGTCAACCTTGAGCCTTGGATGGATAGATAATAGATAAGATAGATATAGAAGATAGATAGATAGATGATAGATAGATAGATAGATAGATAGATAGATAGATAGATAGATAGATAGATAGATAGATAGATAGATAGATAGATAGATAGATATGTAGATGATAGATAGATATGTAGATAGATAGCAATAGCATAGCAATAGCAGTTAGACTTATATACCGCTTCATAGGGCTTTCAGCCCCCTCTAAGCGGTTTACAGAGTCAGCATATTGCCCCCAACAACAATCCGGGTCCTCATTTTACCCACCTCGGAAGGATGGAAGGCTGAGTCAACCTTGAGCCGGTGAGATTTGAACAGCCGAACTGCAGAACTGCAGTCAGCTGAAGTAGCCTGCAGTGCTGCATTTAACCACTGCGCCACCTCGGCTCTAAGAAAGATGGCTTAATGGTGGACAGGATCACACCGCTCCTGAACGGAAAAGGGGGATTAGATGCTTCCAGATGTTGGGTGAAAAAGAAAAAGAGACCAAGATGCTGAAAGTCCCTGGTTTTATGCCCTCTCTGGCCTGTGAACCCGAGCTTGTCATCTGATTGGTTGACAGACTCCCATGGGGACATATAGAGGCAACTCTCTAGGCTGTCTTTTGAGTCCAAGCTTGGTTGAGTTCCCAGATGCCCTCTGGTGAGTTTCTGTGGAAGGCTAATCCTATCTTTGTTATGTAGAGTAGACTAGCTCAGGGCCCCTAATGGCCCATTGACAAAGGTGGGGGGGAGGGGCTATTAAGAGTGAGTCTGATTCCTGCCTAAAAACATGTTTCTCCATTTCTTATCCATGGAAAAAATAATGTTCTGCCTTTTCAATATTTCCCAGGATATTTCATTTTTTTTTTTCTAGGAGAAGGGTAGTAGGTGCTAACCTCCTACAAGAGGAAGGGTCAGGTTGGAGAACCTTGGAAACCTCCAGCAAGACATTTTTTGACCGGGAGCGACACCAGAAAAAAATAAATGGTTCATTCCGGTTGGCAGTGGGTCAAAATGCCTACCCTCTGCTTTGTGTTAACAGCCTTGCTAAAACAAAATAATAATCATCATAAAAATACTTCCTTCTGCCTCGGTCAATAACGCTGAGCGATCCGTCTTCCCTATTTGCCCAGGCCCGTTGTAGCTTTTAAAACATGGCCGTGTTGTCAACTCTGCAAGTTGTGTCTTGCTGCATTGCAGGGTGTGCGTGTGTGTTTGTGTGGATCTGCTGTGAGTAAAGTCTGCTTTCTTGGAGTGGAGATTTTCATCTGCGCACGCGCGCACGCGCGCACACACACAAACACAGACACAGACACAGACACACACACACACACACACACACACACACACACACACACAGGATCACAGGAAGCGCCGGTGAAAGAGAGATCCTTGGCCCGAAGCAGCAAGAGTGATCTGGTCTTCGTTGTTCAGAGAGAAACTTCCATCAGCCGCTTTGTGTTAATATGTGACCGAGTCCTACAATAAGTGTGACAATTCCCCGGAGGGGGGGGGGGGCTGCATCCCAAAAGAGTAACACACAACTTAGGTCCCATACAAATCAGAATAGAGCTGGAAGGGACCTTGGAGATCCACTAGTCCAGTCCCCTTGCTCTGACGGGAGACCCTATAACCGTGATGTTGAACCTATCACACGCGTGTCAGAAGTGGCACGCAGAGCTCTCATGGTTTTCGGCATGGACATGGGTGCTCCAGTTTTGCCACTCAGTGCTGAAAAGGTTTGCCATCACTGGTATAGGGTCTCCTGTGCCAGGCCTGCAGTCATCTTTTCTTTTGAATCTTTGGCCTGCCACACTTTCTATAATAATTCTTCTATACATTTTCTATGGTGGGAAAATGGGAGGGAGGATTGTACGGAGTTAGATGATATGCAGCCATAACAACATTCTTTCTAGAAAGCCAAGGTCATCCTTTGTCTCTGCATCTCTGCACCTGACTGGAACTGGATGGGTGGAAGCTGCCAGCGTGGCAGTGGGAGATTGGACCATGGGATGGGCTGGTGGATGTGGGGGGCAAGATCTTGAACTTTCAACTGGGTGGGGAAAACCGGGAAACTTTCAGATTTGGGTTTCCCCAGATGTGCCAACATGGCTCTCTTCATAAATTGGAACTTTGAGCAATCCTTTGCCTCGGACTCTGATTTACTTTTGGATGCTTGATCAAGGGGTTGGACTAGAAGACCTCCAAGGTCCCTTCCAACTCGGTTATTCTGTTATCTTCGCCTTCTCCCACACGCATAAAACACCAGATTTGGAAGGGATCTTGGAGATCTTCTAGCCCTACCCCCTCCTCAAGCTGGAAACCCTGTATCATTTCAGAGAAATGGTTATCCAGTGTCTTTTTTTAAAAAGAAAAATCCAGTGTTGGAGCACGCACAACTTCTGCAGGAAAGTCCTTCCACCGATTAACCGTCAGGCAACTTCTCCGTAGTTCTAAGTTGCTTCTCTCCTTGATTAGTTTCCATCCTTTGCTGCTTGTCCTTCGTTCAGGTACTTTGAAGAATAAGTTGACTTCTTTGTGGTAGCCCCTGAAATACCACTATCGATGACTACTACCATGTCACCAATCCAAACACCAGATGGCCGGAAAACAGAACAGTAGCTGGGAATGGCACGCATGCCATCACGGCCCTATAGTATTTGACCCAAGTGGCAGTCCAAACTCCTCTTGAAAACCTGCATTGTTGGAGTTACCCACCACTTCTGGAGTCAAGCTAGTTAATTGTCAGGAAGTTTCCAATTACCTCCACTAGACCGATTAGATCCCACAGACTAGGCCTCCTCCGAATTCCATCCGCCGGCCAGTGTCGACTGGCGACTACCCGGAGGAGAGCCTTCTCTGTGGCTGCTCCGACCCTCTGGAACGAACTCCTCGTGGAGATTCGAACCCTCACCACCCTCCAGGCCTTCCACACAGCCCTTAAAACCTGGCTGTTCCGACAGGCCTGGGGCTAAAGAGCCGTTGCCCCCGTCTCGAATTGGTATGACTGCTGTGTGTTTTAAACCATGTATTGTTTTGTGTCGTTTTTAACTTTGTCTGTATCCCCCCCTTCCCTGGTTTTGAGTTGTGAGCCGCCCTGAGTCCCCTTCGGGGGAAAAGGGCAGCATATAAATAAAATCAACATTCAACATTCATTCATTCTCCCCCATTCTTATATACACTATTTTCCTTCTCTTTCCTGACTTTATTTTTTTATCTTTTCATATCCTTTTTTTTAAAAAAAAAATCCGTGTAACATTCCTTTCCCGGGAAAATTATACTTAACATTATACATGTAAAATTCTTTTCCAGTGAAAATTGGGTGAAGGGGAAGGGGTGTACAAGTCCTTGACTTATGACACCCAAATTTCCACTGCCAAGCAAGACAGTTGCTAAGCGAGCTTCATCTCATTTTACGACCTCTGTTGCCATAGCCGTTAGGTGAATCGCTGCAATTTGTTAACAACAGGGTTGTTAAAATGAATCCGTTTTCCCTCATTGATGATGCTCAACCCGAATGTTGCAGAAAGGGGAAATCACGAGATCCTGGGGATGCTGCAACCGTCATAAATATGAGACAAGTTGCCAAGCATTTGAATTTGGATCCACGGAAACACTGCCATGGTCGTAAGTGTGAAAAGCGGCCGCAGGTCATTTTTTTCAGTGCCGCTGTAACTTTCAACAGTCACTAACTGTTGTAAGCTGAGTGTTACCTGTAGCAGAGAAAATCACAGAAAAATAGAAGAATAACCTATTGAGTTGGAAGGGACCTTGGAGGTCTTCTAGTCCAACCCCTGTCTAAAACAGCTCTTCTTCTTTTTTTGAAGCTCTTATTAGCACGATGACTACCATTTCCATCCTCCTAAATTGTTGTTATTTATTTATCTAATTTTTATGGCGTAGTATCTTATTTTCATAAACAATCCTTTTTAAAAAAAGAAAATCTTTAAATTGCTTTATGTGCCTTTAAATGGAGGGATGGGTAAGCTTTGCTTCAGTTTAGCTTCAATTTCCAAAGGTTTTTATGGATTCATCAAAACAGGAATAGCCCACAGATGCTTTGTGCTACGTTTATGTGAAAAGGCAATAGAAAATTCATCACACAATAGAGTCCCTACGTGTGTGAATCACTCTTTAAATACATCTCTATTATGAAAAAAAAAAGCATACTGTTTGCCCTGTAACATTGCAAGTAGGAAGGGAGGAAGGAAAGAAAAGAAGGAAGGAAGGAAGGAAAAAAAAGATGAAAGGTAGGAAGGAAGAAAAAGATAGAAAGGGAAGGAATGAAAGAAAACGGAAAAGATAGGAAGGAAGGAAGGAAGGAAGGAAAAAAAGAAAGGAAAGAAAAAACAAGGAAAGAAAGAAAAGGGGAGAGAGGGAGGAAGAAAGGAAAAAAAGGAAGGAAAAAGATGAAAGGTAGGAAGGAAGAAAAAGAAAGATAGAAAGGGAAGGAATGAAAGAAAAAGGGAAGAAAGGAAAGAAAGGAAGGATAAAAGAAAGAGAAAGGGAAGAAAAAAGGAAAGAAAAAAGGGAGAGGAAAAAAGGAAGGAAAAAGATGAAAGGAAGGAAGAAAGATAGAAAGGGAAAGAATGAAAGAAAAAGGGAAGGAAGGAAAGAAGAAAGGAAGGATAAAAGAAAGAGAAAGGAAAGAAAAATAAGGAAAAAGAAAAGGGAAGAGGAAGGAAGAAAGGAAAAAGATGGTAGGAAGGAAGGAAAAGAAAGAGAAAGGGAAGGAAGGAAAGAAAAAGGGAAGAAAGTTAAGGAAAGAAGGAAGAAAGGAAGAAAGGAAGGGAAGGAAAGAATGAAGGAAAAAGGAAGAGAAGGAAGGAAAAAACATTGAAGGAAGGGAGGAAAAAAGGAAGGAAGGAAAGAAAGGAAAAAAGAATGAACGAAAGAAAAACAAAGAAAAGGAAAAGAAAGGAAAGATTCTCCTGAATGAAACAGGCCTGGGGGACAAAACGTTTTCAGAAATGTAGACATTTTGAAATAATGCACAATTGAATTCAGAAAAGACCTTCGCGATAATGCTGGCCATGTTTTAAACATGACGTCCTCCTGAAATGAGGAAATCAGGTTACCCAAAGGGCTGCATTTTTATTCCTGCAACGCTGCAGAGAGGATGTGGGGAAGGGCTCACAGTTAACACCATCCTGAACAGAAATGGAGCAAACCACACAAAGCCACAACTACGAAGGTTGTGGTTGCGTGTCTAGATGACCTCCTCCGGTGCCCGCAAATACGGACACTCCTTGACTTAACGGCGGCAATCGAGCCCGGGATTTCTCTTGCTAAGCGAGACGTTGGTCAAATGAAGTTTTGCCCCATTTTCCGACCTTTCTTGCCACGGGTCGTTAAGCGAATCACTGCAGTTAAGTTTGTAACACGGGTTACACACCTGGGGGCTGATGCTGTGTGATACTTGGCTGTCTGGCTCACTTATTTAGATTAATTAAAACCTCGTATAATGGTTGTGTTGAAAGCTTTGTTGACTTTCAACTGACGTTTTGACAATCCGGTTTTGGATTTCAGTTGTCAATCAAGCACCCCTGAATATGCCTACTTCACTGTTTCTTCTCCGCCAGTGTGCTCAAGGTGTGTAATGAAGTCTACAACTACCACATCAAGCTCCGTTGTGTTCTCATGGTCCAGTTATTTTGACAGTCTGACGTTGTTTTGCTTTTTGAAGAGTATGGTTTTATGAAGAATTCATGCTGATAACCCAGCATTACCCACATATTTATTTATAAGAGGGGAAAATGTCGGGAAAAAAACATAATTTCTAATGTTGGATTTTCCCCCTTACCGGAGTGAGCCTCCTTGTGGAGTACAGTGAAGCCGTTACCATTGCAACTCCACCGTGCCATTTTACGGGAGTATGGTAGAAGCCGTTTTAAGGCACAACAGGCTGTATTTTAACAGAACACCCACCCCGAGGGGTGTTAGGGGTGTCTTACCCCACAGTATTTGTTTCCAGAGAGTAAGTCATCTGTGTACCAAGTTTGGTTGAAATTGCTCAAGGAATTCCAGAGTTATGCTGGAACACAGAAACACACACACACACACAAACAGATATGTGTGTGTGTGTGTCTGTGTGTACACGTTTTTATATATCTATATATTTAATTATGGTGGTAAAAATGAATGCAAACTGAACTTTGAGAAAAGAATGGAAAGGAAGAGTAAAAATTGCAGGAAAAAAGAAAAGAAAGACTATCATGAAGGAAAAGAAGAATAGATAAAAAGGCGACTTCCTATCTTCATCAGAACAAATACGAGTCAAGAAAAGGACAGACGTCTCAACGTGATTGGTGTGGCCCGCCAGCCGAGGTGGCGGCAGATCTTTATGGATCTTTAGCTATGCAATTTGGGATGAACACCCTTGGAATGGTGTGGAAGTTAAGAATGGATTTCCAGATGAAAAAGATTGCAGGCTACAAGAACCATTTGCACCACTCAGGAGACCTTGAGGACACAGATAAGACCTCCAAGTGGCCTCAAGGATCCTCTAAAAGGATGCAAATGACCAGTTTTGTCTGCAAGGAGTATAAATCCCTCCATTTCCCACTATCCTGTCCGAGCTGAAGAAGCTTCTTGGATGAGAAGTGAAACATCTTCGAGGAAAAACCTGACACAGCCCATGACCTGAGGACAGAGATAAACCTCCAAGTGGCCTCAAGGATCCTCTAAAAGGATGCAAATGACCAGCTTTGTCTGCAAGGAGTATAAATCCCTCCGTTCCCCACTATCCTGTCCGAGCTGAAGAAGCTTCTTGGATGAGAAGTGAAACATCTTCGAGGAAAAACCTGACACAGCCCATGACCTGAGGACAGAGATAAACCTCCAAGTGGCCTCAATGAACCTCTAAAAGGATGCAAATGACCAGCTTTGTCTGCAAGGAGTATAAATCCCTCCGTTCCCCACTATCCTGTCCGAGCTGAAGAAGCTTCTTGGATGAGAAGTGAAACATCTTCGAGGAAAAACCTGACACAGCCCATGACCTGAGGACAGAGATAAACCTCCAAGTGGCCTCAAGGATCCTCTAAAAGGATGCAAATGACCAGCTTTCTCTGCAAGGAGTATAAATCCTTCCATTCCCCACCATCCTGTCAGAGCGGAAGAAGCTTCTTGGATGAGAAGCGAAAGGTCTTTGAAAGAAAAAAAAACTAGAAAATCCAGGTGCCTCCTGAAAAAAAAAAAGGCATCTTTGGGACAACCATGACCTGGATGACTGAGAATCTCTACCGAGTGTGGCGAGGTCCACTTTTTGCAATCGGATCTAAATTTTCTTCATAATCTTGTAGATGCCGGGAACTTTCTTTCAGGCCCGTTTAATTTATTCCATTGGAAAAGGCAGCCCCATCTGACAGTTCAGCCATAATTTACTGCAAGCTACTGTTTCTAAGCCTTGGATCATTTTCACAATTGGGTTTACGGTGTGTCTATACAAGGGCCCTGAATTATGATGGCGATCGTATCTGACAGCCGCAGTTATCAATCTCCATTTGATCAATTAGATGTCCCACTTATGCTAATGCGAGCAGTTGTGATTAATCCCCACGAAGCTTTGCTCAAACCAAACAGGAAAAACCTCAGTGTGTTGCCTGTTAAATCAAAGTTTCCCTCTCGGAGAGTGTCAGCGCTTGGGGAGGGGAAGGAAGTCGTTCAAGGTTATTCGATGTTTCTTCAGACCTCCAGCAGTTACGGAGGGCTTGATCCACTTCCCTATTCGATGGGGAAAGCGTTTTACACAACAGCTACTATGGGTGAAAAAAAACCTGAGTCACTGTGAAAAGTTATTCGGCCCCAAGAACAGACTGAGGCTGCCAAGCAAAATAAGAATGGAATGGAATAAGACTAGAGTAGAGTAGAGTAGAATGAGGAATAGAATAGAATCTTGTGTGTGTGTATGTGTGTGTGTGTGTTTGTGTTTTCCAGCATAACTTGAGCAATTTCAACCAAGCTTGATACACAGGTGACTTACTCTCTGGAAACAAATACTGTGGGGGGTAGGTAAGACACCCCTAACACTCCTCGGGGGTGGTGGTGGTGGTGGTGGTGGATTCTGCTAAGATACAGCCTGTTGTGCCTTAAAATGGCTTCTACCATACTGCCTTAAAATGGCTTCTGCTGTACAGTGCTGTGGAGTTGCCATGGTAATGGCTTCACAGTACTCCACAAGGGGGGCTCCCTCTGGCAAGGGGGAAAATCCAACATTAGAAATTGTGGCGATGTTCATGGAAGGAGGGTTGGGATAAACAAATACCGGGGCAGCGCCCGGGTATCAGCTAGTAAAGAATAGAGTAGCGTAGAGTAGAATATAGGGTAGGGTAGGGTATGGTAGGATAAGATAGGATAGGAATAGGAATAGAACAGGACAACAGAATAGAATAATACAATACAGAATATAATAATAAAGAGAAGAATGGAATGGAAGAGGAATAGAACAACAATATAATAATAAAGAATAAAATAGAATATAATGATAAAGAATAGAATAGAATAGAATAATAAAGAGAAGAATGGAATGGAAGAGGAATAGAACAGAACAGAATAGAATAATACAATATAGAATAAAATAATAAAGAGAAGAATGGAATGGAAGAGGAATAGAACAGAGCAGAACAGAATAATAAAGAATAAAATAGAATAGAATAGAATAATAAAGAATAAAATTGAATTGAATTGAATAATAAAGAATAGAACAGAACAGAATAGAATAAAATAGAATAATAAAGAGAAGAATGGAATAAAGAATAAATGGACTAGAATAAAGAATAGAATAGAATAGAATTCTTTATTGGCCAAATGTGATTGGACACACAAGGAATTCATCCCCAATGCATAAGCTCGCAGTGTACCTAAAAGCAACAAGTGATAAATCATGATCATAGTCTTTGTAAAAATACAGGTAGTCCTTGATTTACAGCGGTCCATTTACTGACCATAGAAAGTTACAACGGCACTGAAAAATGTGACTCTAGTGACCATTTTTATCACGTTTCGAGCATCCCCATGATGGTGGGAGCAGAATTGGGACTCTTGGCAACTGGCTCATATTTAGGACTGTTGCTGTGTCCCAAGGTCACATGACCCTCTCTTGACAATCAAAATCAATGTGGGGAAACCCGATTCACTTAACGGCCGTGTTGCAAACCTAACAACTGCAATGGTTTACTTAACAACTGTGGCAAGAAAGGTCATAAAATAAGGTCATACAGTAGCTACTTGGAGGTTTATCTGCAGTAGTAGTGCAAGTGGCTTTATCCACAACCACTTGCTCTACTCGGGTGACCCTAAGGACACCGATAAACCTCCAAGCGGCCTCAATGACCCTCTAAAAGGATGCAAATGACCAGCTGTCTTCAAGGAGCATCAATCCTTCCATTCCCCACCATCCAGCCAGAGCTGAAGAAGCTTCTTAGATGAGAAGTGAAACATCTTCAAGGAAAAAGCTGACACAACGCATGACCTGAGGACACAGATAAACTTCCAAGTGGCCTCAACGGCCCTCTAAAAGGATTGAAATGACCAGCTTTCTCTGCAAGGAGCATCAATCCTTCCATTCCCCACCATCCATTCAGAGCTGAAGAAGCTTCTTAGATGAGAAGTGAAACATCTTCAAGGAAAAAGCTGACACAACGCATGACTTGAGGACACAGAGAAACCTCCAAGCGGCCTCAATGATCCTCTAAAAGGATGCAAATGACCAGCTTTCTCTGCAAGGAGTATCAATCCTTCCGTTCCCCACCATCCAGTCAGAGCTGAAGAAGCTTCTTAGATGAGAAGTGAAACATCTTCAAGGAAAAAGCTGACACAACGCATGACCTGAGGACACAGATAAACTTCCAAGTGGCCTCAACGACCCTCTAAAAGGATGCAAATGACCAGCTTTCTCTGCAAGGAGCTTCAATCCTTCCCTTCTCCACCATCCATTCAGAGCTGAAGAAGCTTCTTGGATGAGAAGCGAAACGTCTTTAAGGAAAAACGAAGAAAGTCCAGTTGCCTTTTGAAAAAGCACCTTTGGGACACAGAGGGAACTGTGGCTGCCTGAAGCTCACTGTCTCATTTATCAATCCCGGGCTGTCTTAAAAAGCCGTCCACACAAATTTTTTCACAACTCCTTGTTCAATCTCGGCTGTCTTTTTGCCAAGCAGGCTCAAGCTTTGGAGGAAAAATATAATCTTAGAACTGGCTTTGCTTGGAGCTAAACTCGGGAGCTGGGGGAGATAATCTGCTCAACTAGCCTCCGGGTTTCATTTATTTTTATTTTTATTATTTATACCCGACGTCAGTGAAATCAGTTTTTTTTCCCCCCTTTCCTTTCCTTTCCTTCCTCCGTTGTACGTTTCAGGTAGGAAATAATTTCAGGTTTCAGCTTTGTTTTTTTAAAACGGAGCACAATTTGCAAACCCATTTCATACACTATTCGTTGTCTCAAAGTGACAGGCATCAGTGCCTCCTGCTGGGCCGGTGGCAAAATTACAACTTTACCTTCTTCTTTTTTTAAAAAAAAAGGGGGGGAGGGGTTGGGAGAGAACCAATCATTTATAATTGCAATTTTTTTGAAAAAAAAAATAGCATCTGAAGAGTTTAGTGGTGAAAGCATCAAGCTAGAAACCAGGAGACAGTGAGTTCTAGTCCTACCTTAGCCCTGAAAGCTGGCTGTATGACGTTTGGGCCAATGGCCAGGTGACTATGAAATCTAGTTCCACCTTAAGCATGAAAACTGGCTGGGTGGCTGCCTCAGTCACCAGGAGATGGTGAGTTCTAGTTCCCCCTTAAGCATGGAAGCTGACTGGGTGACTTTGTGTCAGTCACCCGGAGAATGTGAGTTCTAGTCCTACCTTAGGCTTGGAAGCTTTTTGGGCCAATGACCAGGTGACTAGGAGATCTAGTTCCACCTTAGGCATGAAAGGCTGGCTGGGTGACTGTGTCAGTCATTAGGCCATGGTGAGTTCTAGTTCCACCATAAGCATGAAAGCTGGCTGTATGACTTTTGGGCCAATCACCAGGAGACAGTGAGTTCTAGTCCAACCTTAGTCATGAAACCTGGCTGTATGACTTTTGGGCCAATGACCAGGTGACTATGAGATCTAGTTCCACTTTGGGCATGAAAGCCAGCTGGGGGACTTTGGGCCAATCACTAGGAGATGGTGAGTTCTAGTCCCACTTCAGCAGGAAAGCTGGCTGGGTGACTTTGGGCCAATCACCAGGAGAATATGGGTTGTAGTCCTACCTTCGGCATGAAAGTCAGCTGGGTGACATTGGGCCAATCACCAGGAGACTGTGAATTCTAGTTCTACCTGAGGCATGAAAACTGGCTGGGTGACTTTGGGTTGATAAACAGGAGACTGTGAATTCTAGTCCCGCTTGAGGCATGAAAACTGGCTGGGTGACTTTAGGTCAATAAACAGAAGACTGTGAATTCTAGTTCCACCTGAGGCATGAAAGCTGGCTGGGTGACTTTGGGCTGATCACCAGGAGATGGTGAGTTCTAGTCCCACTTCAGTATGAAAGCTGGCTGGTTGACTTTGGGCCGATCACCAGGAGAATATGGGTTGTAGTCCTACCTTAGGCATGAAAGCCAGCTGGGTGACTTTGGGCCAATCACCAGGAGACTGGGAGTTCTAGTCCCACCTTCACCGTGAAAGCTGGTTGGGTGACTTTGGGCCAATGACATTCTCTCATCCCAAAGTTGCTGTCGTGGGGAAAAGAGGAGGAGGAGGAAGGTGTGTTTGTATATGCCTTGAGATCTTTGTAAAAATAAAGGCAGGTTGCAGATAAATACTTAAATAAACTCCGCTGAATACTTAAGTGCATCCACCGTTAATTCAGATCTGCAACCTGTTGTTCGTTTGGGCTTAAAGGGAGCACAATGAACGGATAAAACATTATCCCATTGGATGTTGCTCCTTCCAAACTTTGGATAACATCTTCACGTCTGAATGGTGTCCGATGTTTTTCGGACTTTGGAAAAGTTCTTGAATTCTGCCTTTTTCATCTCTAAGATAAGATCTAGCAGAAGCTGACAGTCTTTGGACTGCATGTTTTCTTTGCAAGGGAAAGCAAACAGATTTTATTTAATCCTTGGGTAAAAAGAGGATTGGGTGCATGAATCTGATTCTTTATTTTTTTTTAAAGGATGAGTATAGAGAAAGTGAATTTAGGTCGTCTCCAACTTATGATGGGCCGCTTAGTGTCCGTTTGAAATTTCAGTGGGCCTCCCCAGTGCTACTTTTGGCCTTGGAGATCTTCTAGTCCAACTCCATTTTCCCTTCTGGTGCTTTTGGGAAATAGGTTGACTCCCATCTTCTCTGGGACGTTACATGGAGGAAAAGCCATCCTGGAGAAGCATCTCCAGATTGGACAATTAGATTTCTTCTCACATTGGACATCTTGGCTCAATTCCCCAGTCTTCTGAACATGTTGGTTGAGAATGCTGGAGACACATCTCTCTCCTTCCCTCCGTCTTTCTCTCCCTCCTTCTCATTCCAGCTCCTTCCTTCCTTCCTTCCTCCCTCCCTCCCCTGTCCCCTCCCCTTTCCTTCTTCCTTCCATCCTCCCTCCCTCTTCCCACCTCTTCCCTTCCTTCTTCTCCTTTTTCTCCTCCCTCTCTCCCCTTTCTTCTTCTCATTCCCCTTCCTTCCTTCCTTCCTTCCTTCCTTCCTTCCTTCCTTCCTTCCTTCCTTCCTTCTTTCCTTCCTCCTGCCCTCCCTCCTTCTTCCCTCCTCTTTCCTTCCTTCTTCTCCTTTTTCTCCTCCCTCCCTCCTCTTTCTTCCTCATTCCCCTTCCTTTCTTCCTCCCACCTTCCCTCCTTCTTCCCGCCTCTTTCCTTCTTTCTTATTCTTCTCCTCTTTCCTCCCTTCCCTTCTTCTCACACCTTCCTTCTTCCCTCCCCTTCCCTCCTATTTCCTTCTTTTTTCCTCCCTCTTCCCTCATCTTCCCTTCCTCCTTCTCCTCCTCCTTCTCCTTCTCCTCCCCTTTTTTATCCTTCCCCTTCCTCCCTTCCTCCTGCCTCCATTCCCCCCTTCCTTCTTCCTCCCTCCCTCCCTTACTTCCCTTCCATTCTTCTCATTCACCTTCCTTCCTTCCCTCCATCCCTCCTTCCTCCCTCCCTTCTTCCCTCCCCTTCCTTCTTCTCATTCCCCTCCCTCCCTCCCACCCACGTTCTCTTCCCTTCTTCCTTTCTTCTTCCCTCCCTCCCTCTTCCTTCCTCTTCCCTTCCTTCTTCACCTTCCCCTCCTTCTCCTCCCTCCCTTCCCTTCTTCTCATTCTCCCTCCCTCCCTCCTTCCTTCCTTCCTTCCTTCCTTCCTTCCTTTCCTCCCTCCCTCCCTCTGAAAAGTTGTGTTATTGCTTTCCACTGTCAACAGAGCCCCTTTGCCATTCAGCATTTCCTTCCTTCCTTTCTGCTCCTTGAATATGCGATGCAGTTCCTAGTTGTAAATACACAGGAAGGGGCCTTGAAGCAGGTCAAGGCAGCCCCTGTCTCGCTCGGCTATTGCTTATTCTACTTCACTGTTGCTGGGAAAAAAAAAACCCAAAAAACTCCGCCAGAGATGTAATAAATCATCAGCCGTTCAGCCCTTTTGAGAGGGGGAAAAAAAAGAAAAAAAAAGAAAACCAGGCCTAGGAATTGAATTGCAGTGTCTCCTGCACTTTCCTTTACACGTTTGATAGCCATTTAATTATAAAAAGTTGTGCCAGGCAGAGAGGTTCTCGTGCATTATGTTGAACTGTTGAGTTGGATGAAAGATAACTTGCTTTCACGGATTGCTTTTCCAACGGAGAAAAGAATCCCGGGGTAATTCTTGTTAAGAGTAGAAGGATCTTAGATGACGGTCAAAGGTTTGGCACCGGGCAATGTAATACATGCATTACAATGCGGTGACACAGGTGCAGATCTGTACATTTGGGGAAACAAAACAACCACTTCACAAACAAATGGCCCGACATAGCAGAACAAATGAATCAATGATTTGGATGAGGGGATAAATGGGGAACGCGTCAAATTTGCAGATGACACCAAGCTGGCAGGAATAGCCAACACTCCAGAAGACAGGCTGAAGATACAGAAGGATCTTGACAGACTTCAACATTGGGCACTATCTAACAAAATGAAATTCAATGGTGAAAAGAGTAAGGTTCTACATTTAGGCAAGAAAAATGAAATGCACAGGTACAGTATAGGTGGTACCTGGCTCAACAGTAGTAACTGTGAGAGGGATCTTGGAGTCCTAGTGGGCAACCATTTAAATATGAGCCAGCCGTGTGCAGCAGCTGCCAAAAAAGCCAACACAGTTCTAGGCTGCATAAACAGAGGGATAGAATCAAGATCACGTGAAGGGTTAATACCACTTTATAAGGCCTTGGTAAGGCCACACTTGGAATATTTGCATTCAGTTTTGGTCACCACGATGTAGAAAAGATGTGGAGACTCTAGAAAGAGTGCAGAGAAGAGCAACAAAGATGATTAGGGGACTGGAGGCTAAAACATATGAAGAACGGTTGCAGGAACTGGGGATGTCTAGTTGAATGAAAAGAAGGACTAGGGGAGACATGATAGCAGTGTTCCAATATCTCAGGGGTTGCCACAAAGAAGAGGGAGTCAAGCTATTCTCCAAGGCATCTGAGGGTAGGACAAGAAGCAATGGGTGGAAACTAATCAAGGAGAGAAGCCACCTAGAACTGAGGAGGAATTTCCTGACAGTGAGAACAATTAATCAGTGGAACAGAAGTTGCCTCCAGAAGTTGTGAATGCTCCAACACTGGAAGTCTTTAAGAAGATGTTGGATAGCCATTTGTCTGAAACGGTATAGGGTTTCCTGCCTAGGCAGGAGGTTGGACTAGAAGACCTCCAAGGTCCCTTCCAACTCTGCTATTGTATTGTAAACCCATCAGGATTTGCATTTTTTTAAAAAAAAACAGGGCGCTGTTTTGAAGACAGCAAAGTCCACATTCTGGACAGAGAGGACCTCTGGTTTGGAAGAGGGGTCAAAGAGGATATCTATGTTCAAACCGAACAGCCCTCTCTCCACAGAGGGGGAGGGATACGGCATCATCTATCTCCTGTTTACAACACAGATCCTTTCAGCAGTTCCAAGAAGGCTTCACACTCATTTGCACCACTCAGGTGACCCTGAGGATACAGATAAACCTCCAGGAGGCCTCAAGGTATCCCGAGAAAGAGTGCAAATGACCAGATTGGCTGCAAGGCATATAAATACTTCCTCATCATCCAGTCAGAGCTGAAGAAGCTTCTTGGGGGAGAAGCAAAACGTCTTCAAAGAAAAACCAGAAAGTCCATTTGCCTCTTGAAAACAAAATCACCTTTGAGACAATCCTGACCTGGATGACGGAGAATCTCCCTAGACATCAAAGGATTGGTTTAAAGGGCCTCTCTATCACCATACTATGGGTGGTTCGCTATGTACGACCGCAACTGAGCTCCAAATTTCTGTCACTAAGCGGGACAGTTGTTCAATGGGTTTTGCCCTGTTTTATGACTTGCCACGGTTGTTCAGTGAAGCAGTGCAGTGGTTCACTTAGTCACACAATTGTTAAACAAATATGTCTTCCTCATTGACTTTGGTCGCGAGAAGGTCGCAAAAGGGGATCACGTGACCCCAGGACACTGCGACCGTCATAAACGTGAATCAGTTTCCAAGCATCCTAATTCCGACCATGTGACCATAGGGATATAGCAACAGAGTTAAGTATGAAGAAAAACACCATTTGTTAAGTCCCCTTTTTCAGCGTCATTGTAACATCAAGAGATAGTACCTATCTCTGCCTGCTTCTGAGTATAACCATGTTTTTGTATCTTTAAAATTTATATTGTTTTATTTGATTGCTTATTAGTAACCTATGACTATCACTAAGTGTTGTATCTTATGATTCTTGATGAATGTATTTTATTTTATTCTCCTTATGTACACTGAGAGCATCTGCACCAAAGACAAATTCCTTGTGTGTCCAATCACACTTGGCCAATAAAGAAGTTCTGTTCTGTTCTGTTCCATTCCACATTCCATTCCATTCTACTACATTCTACATTCTATATTCTACTCTATTCCATTCTATTCCACTCCACTCCACTCTATTCTACTACATTCTACTCTACTCTACTCTACTCTACTCTACTCTACTCTACTCTAGTCTACAGTCTACAGTCTACAGTCTACAGTCTACAGTCTAAAGTCTCTTCTCTTCTCTTCCATCCCATCCCATTTTTCTATTCTATTCTATTCTATTCTATTCTATTTATTCCATTCCATTCTCTACATTCTACTCTACTCTACATTCTACATTCTACATTCTACATTCTACATTCTACATTCTACATTCTACATTCTACATTCTACTCTAGTCTACTCTACTCTACTCTACTCTACTCCACTCTACTCCACTCCACTCCACTCCACTCCACTCCACTCCACTCCACTCCACTCCATTCTCTACATTCTACTCTACATTCTACATTCTACATTCTATTCTACATTCTATTCTATTCTATTCTATTCTATTCTATTCTATTCTATTCCATTCCATTCCATTCCATTCCATTCCATTCTCTACATTCTACTCTACTCTACATTCTACATTCTACATTCTACATTCTACATTCTACTCTACTCTACTCTACTCTACTCTACTCTACTCCACTCCACTCCACTCCACTCCACTCCACTCCACTCCACTCCACTCCACTCCATTCCATTCTCTACATTCTACTCTACATTCTACATTCTACATTCTACATTCTATTCTACATTCTATTCTATTCTATTCTATTCTATTCTATTCTATTCTATTCTATTCCATTCCATTCCATTCCATTCCATTCCATTCTCTACATTCTACATTCTACATTCTACATTCTATTCTATTCTATTCTATTCTATTCTATTCTATTCTATTCCATTCCATTCCATTCCATTCCATTCTCTACATTCTACATTCTACATTCTATTCTATTCTATTCTATTCTATTCTATTCTATTCTATTCTATTCTATTCTATTCTATTCTATTCCATTCCATTCCATTCCATTCCCTACATTCTACTCTACTCCACTCCACTCCACTCCACTCCACTCTACTCTACTCTACTCTATTCTCTACATTCTACATTCTATTCCATTCCATTCTATCAGATGGTCACTAAATGAACAATCGTAAGTCAAGGACCACCTGATACACAGGCAAGAGGATTCTTAATGTCCCTGTCCATTTTGTGTACCAATTGTGATGGAGAAACCTGGAAGGTTGCCTGCAGCTTCCCTTGTTCGTTATTTTGATCACTTCTTGTCCTTTTGTCAGACTAAAATAATAAATATTCGCTCCTATATTTGGAATAATTTGAACTTTTTCGGAACGTACAATAGATGGAATTTGCCCGCAGTTATAGCTGCGCTGGTGAGCTTCCCCTTTTCCTTTAAATTGTGCTCGGCATTCCTGTATTATTATTATATATTTTTTTAAACACCCAACAGCGTTCGGCCTCTTCATTAATTCAAGCCCTCAACCATGTTCGGAAAACAGGATAAAAACAACAAAACACCACATGCATGCCAAAGAATAACAGATCGAGCCAAGCAAGTCCTCGCCTCGTTTCAGGTTTCCTTGTTTTCCTTTAAATATTTAGCCAATATATATATTTCTTGGTTTAGTGGAGGAATCCATCACCGAATTCTCGCTCTCCCGTGGACGGAGGCTGCACCGCTGGGCGGCGAGATGAATAAGAGATGAGGACAATATTTGAAACGGCGCGACAGCGTTGAGTTCATATTATGAGCGCTAACGTCCTGGGCCCCTGGGCCTGTGGGATTTGATGACCCCCCCCTTCCTAATGGTCTTGGCTTCATATAGGCAGTCCTTGACTTACGACCAAAGTTGAGCACCAGATTTCTGTTGCTAAGGGAGACAGTGGTTTTGCCCCTGTTTGACGACCGTTCTTGCTACAGTCTGCGAGAAAACAACCAAGCTCAGAAGGCACCAAGGACCCCACAGTCGTCGTCGTCCTCCTCCTCCTCCTCCTCCTCCTCCTCCTCCTCCTCCTCCTCCTCTATCTCCTCCTCCTCCTCCTCCTCCTCCTCTATCTCCTCCTTCTCCACTACTACTACTACTACTACTACTACTACTACTACTACTACTACTATTTTTCTTCTTCTTCTTCCTCTCCTCCTCCTCCTTCCTCTCCTCCTGCTTCACCTCCATCTCTTCCTACTACTACTTCCTCCTCCTCCTCCTCCATCTCCTCCTCCTCCTTCTCCTCTTCCTCCTTCTTCTCCTCCTCCTCTTCTTCTTCCTCTTCTCCTCCTCCTTATCCACTACTACTACTACTATTTCTTCTTCTACTACTTCTCCTCCTCCCCCATCTCATCCTCCTCCTCCTGTATCTTCTCCTCCTCCTCTATCTTCTCCTCCTCCTCCTTCTCCTCCTCCTCTTCCTCCTCCTCTTCTTCCTCTCCTCCTCCTCCTTTTCCACTACTACTCCTACTCCTATTATTTCTTCTTCTTCTTCTTCTTCTTCTTCTTCTTCTTCTTCTTCTTCTTCTTCTTCTTCTTCTTCTTCTTCTTCTCCTCCTCCTCCTCCTCCTCCTCCTCCTCCTCCTTCCTCTCCTCCTGCTTCTCTTCACCTACTACTCTTCCTACTACTACTTCCTCTTCCTCCTCTTCCACCTCCTCCTCCTCCTCTCCACAAGTCCCACTCCTTTATACCACTGGTGATGTTCCCTAGTTGGGTCACGAAACGTCATCAAGAAAACAGCCAAGCTCAGAGATCTCTAAGTAGCCCATAGTTCCACCCCTGAGCTACAAAGACTCTCTTCGGGTGGTCGCACATGCCCATCTCTGGTGCACGTGTGAATGCACTTCTACTCAAGAAGCTAGGCCTCCATCTCCTCCTCGTGGGAACTCTCCCCCCCCCAACCACCACACGTAACACGTTTCTATAATGTGGGAGGGGGGATCTCCTCTGCCTTGAAGTCACAAGTGGTGATTTCACCCCTTTAATCAGAGCCGGAGTGGGTGGCAGAGCAGGTGTTCCCGGAGGACCCATTTTCCTTGACAGCAGTGTGTGTTTGTGGAGTGGTGACTCATTGGAGCAGCCTACACAATTGTGAAGTCAAGTGAGGAAGGGATTAATGAAGAGGGAGCTTAATTACCAGGAGATCTAGGTCACTTCTCGCGGATCTCCTCCCCAGCTGCCTCCTTCTCTGATCCCATGGAGTGTTGTGTTGTCTTGCTCAGTGGAGAGAGAGAGAGAGAGGAGAGGTTTTCCAAAGTCGCTTTGGAAACCATCTCCAGGTCCTTCTCTGCCACCTTCTGGTGCCCTAAGCCATCTACCATCAGCTTCCTGGGAACCGAAGAACAGAATAACAAGAGTTGGAAAAGTCCATGAAGGTCTTCTAGTCCAACTCTCTGCTCAAGTATTGAGACATTGCAGACAAGAAGATGTCCAGTCTCCTTAAAAACCTCCAGTGATGGAGCCCCCACAATTTCCAGTGACAAGCTGTTCCCCTGGTTAATTGTCCTTGCTGTTAGGAAGTTTCTCCTTGATTGCAGGTTGCTTCTCTCCTTGATGATAAATTGGAAATTTTGAGGAACCTCTTGCCTCAGATTCTTATTTTATTTTGGATGCTATTTGGATCCCTGAACAGTCCAAAACTGGGGATGCCTCCCAATCACACCAGCGCGGCTGCAGGGCAAGGTGTCCTTGACCCTCTGAGAAAAGAATGTTATTTTGACGTTTATATATCACCCACACTCTATAGAATCCCCCCTCCTTGTTTCCCATTAAATGTGGAAGGCCTGAAGACCCAAGGCAGAAGATCTTCTGGAGCTGACATTACGCCGACACTAAATCAAGATCGCACGAAGCGTTGAAGTTAATTTATAAAGCCTTGATAAGACCACACTTAGTATACTGGGCCCAGTTTCAATCACCACGATATAAGAAATAAAGAAAGACGTTGAGACTCTGGAAAGAGTTCAGAGAAGAGCCTCAAAGATGATTGGGGGGCTGGAGGCTAAAAGATGGGAAGAACGATTCCACCTCCAGTCGAGTCTTAATAAAGTCCAGTTTTGTTCGAAAAGGAAATGCATTTTTCTTCTTCTGTTAATGGGATGGTTGAGCTTCTCCCCTCCCTCTTTCAAATTCCAGGGGTTCCGTTTGCATTTTCAGGTGGTCTATTAAAGCAGAAAGAGGATTATTTACCTAATCATATTCTGGCTCCGCACCGCTGAGCATCCGTTAAATGTAGAAAATGTTTCTCACATTGCACGTTTTATTTTATTTTCTTCCCGACGGCTTAAAATAGGACGGTTTGAAAAGGGAACGGCAGGATTCGGATGGGGAAACAGCTGTTTCTTTGGATTATCTATTGATTTATTGTGGTTTTTTTTACAAAGTTGCTTTTTCCTCCTCAATTTCTCTCTTTCTTTCCCCTCATTTTTATTTTTTATTTAAAAAACAACAACCCCCGGTTCTTTCAAAGCGTCGTCATAAAAAAGGAAGCGTGGGCATTTCTGCAAGATTAAGCCAATCAATTTTTATCTCATTATATATCCCTCCTTTAAAAAAAAATAATAATAATAATAACCCAGCACAACAACGAAAGGATGCTTGTTATTATGCGAACAACGCTGAGGGTTTTAAGATCTGATGCGGGGATGATGATGAAGTTTCTATAACAACAGTATGACTCACATATAATTTTTTTTGCAAACGTCTGTTTGGGATCGAAGCCAAATATTTCTACAGGGCAGAGCCGAAGAGCTGTCTCTGGATCAGGGATCCCTCTTGTTCCTTCACCCAATCCTAGAAAAGGAAAAAAAAAATAGAAAAAATTACCCTTTGAGGGTCCTTGAGAAAAAGGATCTCGCGAAAATTGAACTCTGAGCCCCATCTGAAAAAAAATAAAATAAATTCGGTGGTGAGAAAAGTAAGGTTTTTTTTTACACTTAGCAATTGCTAGAATGGAATAGAATAACAGAGTTGGAAGGGACCCTGGAGGTCTTCTAGTCCAACCCCGTGCTTAGGCAGGGAACTCTACAGCCGTCACATGGAGAACCAATGGCACGCATGAGAGGTGGCACACACAGCTCTCTCTGTGGGCATGCGTGCTATTGCCAGCTGCTCTTCTGGTTTTTGGCGTGCAGATGGAGTGACAAGCACATGGTCTTTGCGGGCACCAGAGTGGAGGAAAACGGCTTGAAAAATGCCCCCAAAATGGCAAAAAAACGATTATTTTGGGGGCCATTTCAAGCCACTTTTTGGGCTGAAACTGGCCTGAAAACTCCCTAAAATTGGCCTGAAAATGGCCTAAAAACAGCCTCAAAATGCCCCAAAAACAGGCATCTGTGCACGGGCCAGCTGGCCTTCGGATTTCGGGTGCTCTGGTGCATGTACGCATGTTCTGGTTTGGGCACTCAGTGCCGGAAAGATTTGCCATCACTGTCCTATAATATTCCAGACAAATGACTGTCCAACATCTTCTTAAAGACTTCCGGTGTGGGAGCATCCACAACTTCTGGAGGCAATTTCTGTTCCACTGATTAATTGTTCTCACTGTCGGGAAATTTCTCCTCAGTTCTAAGTTGCTTCTCTCCTTGATTAGTTTCCACCCATTGCTTCTTGTTCTACCCTCAGGTGCCTTGGAGAATAGCTTGACTCCCTCTTCTTTGTGGCAACCCCTGAGATATTGGAAGACTGCTATCATGTCTCCCCTGGTCCTTCTTTGCATTAAACTAGACATACCCAGTTCCTGCAGCTGTTCTTCATATGTTTTAGCCTCCAGTCATAAGTCAAGGACAAAGTCAAATGTTGTAGGTCAAGAACTTCCTAAATCTGGCTCAATAGAGATCTTGGAATCCTAATGCCCAGCCACTTAAATATGAGCCAGCAATGTGGTGCAGCTACCAAAAAGGCCAATGCAATCCTAAGCTACATTAACAGACGGATAAAAATTGTGTGAAGGTTAATACCACTTTATAATGCCTTAATAAGACCACAGAATATTTTATTCAATTTTGGCCATCAAAAATAGATAGATAGATAGATAGATAGATAGATAGATAGATAGATAGATGATAGATAGATAGATAGATAGATAGATAGATAGATAGATAGATAGATAGATGATAGATAGATGATAGATAGATAGATAGATAGATAGATAGATGATAGATAGATAGATAGATAGATAGATAGATAGATAGATAGATAGATAGATAGATAGATAGATGATAGATAGATAGATAGATAGATAGATAGATAGATAGATAGATAGATGATAGATAGATAGATAGATAGATAGATAGATAGATAGATAGATAGATAGATGATAGATAGATAGATAGATAGATAGATGGATGGATGTTGAGACTCTGGGAAAAGTGCAGAGAAGAGCAACAAAATGGGGGAATAGAGGCTAAAACATATGAAGAACGGTTGCAGGAACTGGGTATGTCTAGTTTAATGAAAAGAAGGACCAAGGGAGACAGGATAGCAGTCTTCCAATATCTCAGGGGCTCCCCCAAAGAAGAGGGAGTCAAGCTATTCTCCAAAGCACCTGAGGACAGGACAAGAAGCAATGGGTGGAAACTAATCAAGGAGAGAAGCAACCTAGAACTAAGGAGGAATTTCCTGACAGTGAGAACAATCAATCAGTGGAACAACTTGCCTGCATAAGTTCCTTCCTTCCTTCCTTCCTTCCTTCCTTCCTTCCTTCCTTCCTTCCTTCCTTCCTTCCTTCCTTCCTTCCTTCCTTTATCCCCTCCCCTCCCATTCCCATCTCCTTCCTTCCATCCCTCCTTCCATCCTTCTCCCTCCCTCCCTCCCAAATTGTTTGGGGTCACATATAATCCTGAGAGCCGAGACACAGAGCTCTGCAAACTTCACCACCAAATTATAATTTCAAAATTAATGATGATCACAAGGAGGCAATGATTAAATACATGACTGGAGAGTAATCATATTAATCATAATTAAGTTTCATTAAGTTTCCAAATTACTTATTTTTTAAAAAAATCCGGTTCCCATTCAGTGCTTTTTAGAATAACTTCTCGTACGGCTCTGAGCTCCATGCTAAGCCTGCCCCACATTAGATGTTCAGCAGTGTTGGGGAGACCTGGGGAACACCTGAAGGATCATTGGGGGGGGGGGACACACACAAATTGCCCTGGAGATTAACCCCAGGTTGTCCTTGAGGTACATCCATTTGTTAGGGGGACAATACGAAGGTAGCATCTTACTCACAGTAACAGACAAGTGGGGTTTCCCCCAATGTGTATAGTTAAGGAGCCGAGGTGGCGCAGTGGTTAGGGTGCAGTATTGCAGGCCACTTTAGCTGACTGTGATCTGCAGTTCAGCGGTTCAAATCTCACTGGCTCAAGGTTGACTCAGCCTTCCATCCTTCCGAGGTGGGTGAAATGAGGACCCAGACTGTGGGGGCGATATGCTGACTCTGTAAACCACTTAGAGAGGGCTGAAAGCCCTATGAAGCGGTATATAAGTCCAATTAATTAATAAATATAGTATTTCCACTATTTCTTGTGTTCAAAAAAAGTATATGGCCTGAGATAATAGCTGGGAGCAAGGGATGAAATGGTTGGTGGGAAGATCGGTCCTTTCGCAGCAGAGATAAACATGCTGGTTCTGGAGAACATTCAAAGCATGTGTCCCTGGGGGAGTAAGATCCAGTTCAAGGTCAAGGCCAGATGTTTGGGGCTGTCAAATTGCACCGAACAAGCTGCAGCTGTACAAGAGAAGGATGGGAGATGAGCAGATACACAGTCCCCATGCAATCAGGGGGGTCTAATCCCAACACATCATCATCCGTGACAGCCCTGTAATTCTTCCTGCCTCTTTCACTCATCTGGCTGACATTTGATCCAGAGAAGCTGAAGATATTTTGTCAGCGTTTCACTCCTCGACCCTTGGCTTTAAGTTGAGGAACGAGCGTCCTGAATTTAAGTTTATTTTATTTTATATGTATGTATCAATGCGTGAACAGTGTGGCACCTGAGTATCATACATTCTAATACAAATAGAACTAGTAGAATTAATCATAATTATTACATTCAACCAACATATATTTCTAATAGTAATACACACTTATATTAAATTATCGTCTCTCATTATTTAATTATTCCATGTTTTCTCTTGCTGTTGCCTTTATTGTATTATGTAAAAGCGTATACACTGATATTCCCCCTTTCTCTTATTTCTTATCTCTTTTTCTAACTTTTAATCATGTCATCCTTCTATCCTTCTATTAAAATACATTTTCTTTCTATCCTGCCTAACTTTTAATCATGTAGAAAAGATGGGAAGAGGGCAGAGAAGAGCAACAAAGAGGATTAGGGACTGGAGGCTAAAACATGAAGAACGGTTGCAGGAACTGGGTATGTCTAGTTTAATAGAAAGAAGGACTAGGGGAGACATGATAGCAGTCTTCCAATATCTCAGGGGTTGCCACAAAGAAGAGGGAGTCAAACTATTCTCCAAGGTACCTGAGGATAGAACAAGAAGCAATGGGTGGAAACTAATCAAGGAGAGAAGCAACTTAGAACTGAAGATAAATTTCCTGAGTTAGAACAATTAATCAGTGGAACAGAAGTTGCCTCCAGAAGTTGTGAATGCTCCAACACCGGAAGTCTTTAAGAAGATGTTGGATAGCCACAAAGAAGAGGGAGTCAAGTTTTTCTCCAAAGCATGTTTGGGCAGGACAAGAAGCAATGGGTGGAAACTAATCAAGGAGAGAAGCAACTTGGAACTACGGAGAAATTTCCCAACAGTGAGGACAGTTGATCAGTGGAACAATTTGCCTCCAAAAGTTGTGGGTGCTCCATCCCTGGAGGTTTTGAAGAAGAGATTGGACAACCATTTGTCTGAAATGGTAATGGGTCTCCTGCTTGAGCAGGGGGTTGGACTGGAAGACCTCCAAGGTCCCTTCCAACTCTTGTTACTTCCTTCTGCTTTGGAATAATTCGTGAAAAAGGACCTTTGGTATCTGAGAAGGTTAAATGAGAACCATTTCAAGCACAGTTTCAGGCACCCCACACAACGATACCCGTTTTCTGTCCCAGCTAATGACATTAAATTCCATCTTTATGGTGACATGCTCATTTAAGAGAGGCCGTTGCAGCCTCAATGCATATTAAATCTGTAAATAACACTCCGAGGTCAGGATACCTTTGGGCAAAAGGCAATTAGGACATAGCTTGAATGTACCAGTTTTTTTTCCAATTACTGGGCAAAGATCACTGATGCTTGGATTTAGGTTGGGAGGAGATTATATCCCGGCATCTCTTCACAACAGACTTTCTGGTTTTTCTCTGAAGACGTTTCACTTTTCATCCAAGAATCTTCTTCAGCTCTGACTGGATGGTGGGGAATGGAAGGATTGATACTCCTTGCAGACAGCTGGTCATTTGCATCCTTTTAGAGGGTCGTTGAGGCCACTTGGAGGCTTATCTGTGTCCTCAAGTCATGCGCTGTGTCAGGTTTTTTCTTGAAGATGTTTCACTTCTCATCCAAGAAGCTTTTTCAGCTCTGACTGGATGGTGGGGAAGGATTTTTACTCCTTGCAGAGAAAGCTGGTCATTTGCATTATTTTAGAGGGTCGTTGAGGCCACTTGGAGGTTTACCTTAAGTAGTAGGGTAAATGGGTATATCCATTTGCACTACTCCAATGATGCAAGTAGAAAAATAGGAACCACCTTTGGTGGGAAGGGAACAGCGTTCCGTGCACCTTCGGCGTTTAGTCATGCCGGCCACATGATCACGGAGACGTCTTCGGACAGCGCTGGCTCTTTGGCTTTGAAAGGGAGATGAACACCGCCCCCTAGAGTCGGGAATGATGAGCGCATAAGTGCAAGGGGAACCTTTACCTTTAACATTGCTTTTGTGTTTTCGACTGCGAGGAAACTTTTGCATCCTTCACGAGACGCTTCCCCGTGTTTGCAAAGTTAACAATAGTTGTGGCTGCAAATCTTGATTGGCTTAAGGAGCTAATTCTTCCATGAAAGCTTCCCTTTCTTCTTATTTATTCACTGGGCTTGGCATCGTGCCTTCTCTTTACCGAGGCCTGGATGCCGGCGTTTGCTTAGCTGATTAACATATTTACTCTCCAAATGTGGGCAAAGTTTGGAAAGGAGGGAACACGAAAGAGAGCTTTTGCTTTGGGGTAAAACGGAAATAATTTTGTCCTGCAAAAAAGTTAAAAAAAAACAAAAAACAAAAACGCCCTCCCTCTATCCAATTTGGATAAGATGCAGATCCTTTGAAGTCCACTCCCAGAATTCTGGGAGTTTGTATTTGTATTTTATTATTGGTATGCCACCCTTCTCCGGGAGGACTCAGGGCGGCGAACAATTCAAGGGGGAACATAAAAAGACAAAATACAAATAATAAAAGTAGACAACAGTCGCACAACCATACATGTCGAGAGGGGAGGGGAACTCATCACCCCCAGGCCTGCCGGCAAAGCCAGGTTTTGACGGCTTTTCGGAAGGCCTGGAGAGAGGTTAGGGTCAGAATCCCTGCGAGGAGTTCGTTCCAGAGGGCCGGAGCTGCCACAGAGAAGGCCCTACCCCGGGTAATAGCCAGGTGGCATTGGCTGGTAGACGGGACCCGGAGGAGGCCAACCCTGTGAGATCTAATGGGTCTATGGGAGGTAATTGGCAGCAGGCGGTCTCTCAAGTACCCAGATCCAATACCATGAAGGGCTTTATAAGTTACGACTAGCACCTTGAAGCGTATCCGGAGACTGATCGGTGACCAGTGCAGCTCGCGGAGGATAGGTGTAACGTGGGTGTACCGAGGTGCACCCACGATCGCTCGCGCGGCTGCGTTCTGGACGAGTTGAAATCCAGACATCTTCAAGTAGCCAAGGTTGAGAAACACTGGATTAGAACGATGTATGAAATCATAACAGCGAAAATTTATAAGACAAGAACAAAGTGACATAGTTGGAAATACGATATCTTTATATTTGTAAATACTGAATTGTAAATAAGCATGGTAGCTATACTGATTACAGTGGTTATACTGTGACCAAGGCTTTAATGTGTGCTCAATTAAAAAAAATACACACACACACACACACACACACACACACACAGAGAGAGAGAGAGGGGGGGGAGAGAGACGCTCTGTCTTTAAAAGCACTCTACTCTAAACTAATTGTATCTCCTTTTGTATTGCAGTTTGTGAAAGAATCACAGCAGATCAAGAAGAGCCGGATTGAGGAGAACAAAAGTCGAAACCAATTAATTCTTCTTTTCCGGCACAAGGTAACCATGGGGGTTCGGGGAAGGGAGTGGGTGCGTTTGCATGAATATTATTGTATGTTTGGTCAAGGAAAAAAAAAAGTCTGTTGCTTCCGTTGGGTCTCAGGTGGTGGCAAGGAATGGAATCCGTTTAAAGTTGTTTTCATTAAAAAGTTATAAAGTTATGAGTTATTTCCATTATAGGTGTTGGGGAAACACGTAACTGTTTGAAAGTACATGTCAAAGAAGGAGGTGAGAGTGGAGGTTTATTTCCCAGGCTTGTGAGTTGTTTTCTGAATGTTTCATTACCTGGCTAGGTGGCAACCAGCAGAGTTTAAGGGATGTCATTGTTATAAGGGCTTGGTGTGGTCAGTAGGTCTTGTGATGGGGAGGTCAGATCAGGTCAGGTCAGGTCTGGTGGAGGTCAGGTGTGGGTTGCATCAAGTGAAATTTTTTTGTGATGGGTCAGCTGTGTGTTGTGTCAGTATATAATGTGATATTTCAGAGTTGTACCCCAGGGCTCTTTCATTAATTGTTGTTGTGGGGAGAGGAGCAGGAGGAGGAGGGAGGAAGAGAGGGAGGGAAGGAGCAGGAGGGAAGAGTAAGAGAGATAGAGAAGGAGGGAGGAGGGAGAGGGATAGAGGTAGAGGAGGAGGAAGGAGGAGCAGGGAGAGGGAGCAGGTGTAGAGGGAGAGGAGGAGGAGGGGGAGGCAGAGGGAGAGGAAGGAGGAGGATGGAGAGGGAGGGAGATGAGGAGGAGGTGAGAGAGAGGAGGGAGAGGAGGAGGAGGAAAGAGGAGGTTGTATTGCATCTCCTTCCTTCCTCCCTCCCTCCTTCCCTTCCTCTTTATCTATCTATCTATCTATCTATCTATCTATCTATCTATCTATCTATCTATCTATCTATCTATCTATCTATCTATCTATCTATCCTTCCACCCATCCATCATTTCATCCATCCTCCCACCCATCCACTAATCTCCTTCCTTGCTTCCTTTCCTTCCTTTCCTTCCCCTTAACCCAACCCTAAAGGATCCCGAGAGTCTGCCATTCCATTCTTCAGAGATTTGATTGGCTACCATGCGACCCAATGGCTTCACACTGCTTCTCTGTGGCGTGAGAAAGCCACATACTCCAAGCCCGTATGCGTTCACATGGTTCCATATTCATGCGCAAAGGAAAACACATTGGGATGCCTGATCCTCACAGTCCTTGCTGTTCTTGTTGAATCAGAAATAGCCGAACCTCTGTAAAGGGTTCCGTGACAAGGTCCGTTATCAGGTCCTTTTGGGATGATTCCTGGCTGGGTGGGCTGAGGATGAATCACATTTCTCACCCCTGATGCTTGAAGGCCACCAAAGCCTTCTGAAGATCATGTGCTCAAATAGACCTTCTGAAATTGCAGCCACCTATATATACACACCCCGTTGGCATGGTTATTCCTACATTGCCCGTGGAATGTTTGAAAAGCTGGTTTATTTTAGGCACGGATTGCTCTGAACTCTGAGATTTGACATGAATTTATTGACAAGAAAAGAGAACTATTTCCAGAATCCAA
>NC_045548.1:77363141-77375641 GCF_009769535.1 Thamnophis elegans | reverse complement strand
ATCCAGAGTGGCCGTAGGTTGGATGGATGTCCTTCCATGAAAAGGAAACCAAGATGGCAGAAGAAAGAGGGTTTATTTGTGTTTATTGCTATTCTCCAAAGCACCTGAAGGCCAGACAAGGAACAATGGATGGAAACTGACCAAGGAGAGATTCAACCTAGAAATAAGGAGGAATTTCCTGACAGTGGGAACAATCAACCCATGGAACAGAAGTTGCCTTCGGAAGTTGTGGGAGCTTCATCCCTGGAGGTTTTCAAGAAGAGATTGGACTGCTGTCGGTCAGAAATGGTGTAAGGTCCCCATTCTTGGGCGGGGGGTTGGACTAGATGACCGACAAGGTCCCCTACAATGTTACTTTGTTAAAGTGTGTCTTAGAGAAACCTTGAGTGAGATGTCAACTTTTGCCAACATCTTAGGCGACCAACGGACTCTGTCGATCTTTGCCAGGCAATTTTTTCCTGAGGAACAGGAGACACGATTGAGAGCAGCATCTTTACATTAAGGTAATCTATGGGAAGCTCATTTGAGTAAGGATTTGTTGCCTAGCAACAGATATATCTTTATATACCTTGTGCAGCTGTTGCTGGTTGTGGTCTGAAGTTGCCTCTCTCCGAGGTCCGAAGACATTGATTCAACTTCTCTGAATTCCTGCAGGATTACAAGGAGGATTGATCCTGGCCAAGCAATAGCAATAGCAGTTAGACTTATATACCGCTTCATAGGGCTTTCAGCCCTCTCTAAGCAGTTTACAGAGTCAGCATATCGCCCCCCCCACAGTCTGGGTCCTTATTTTACCCACCTCGGAAGGATGGAAGGCTGAGTCAACTTTTGAGCCGGTGAGATTTGAACCGCTAAACTGCAGCTTAGCAGTCAGCTGAAGTGGCTGCAGTACTGTACTCTAACCACTGCGCCACCTCGGCTCAAGCTGGACTCATGCTCTTCAGATGATCAGAAGAGCAGGAGGAAGAACCAGGCAGAAGCGAAACCAAGGGACCCAACTCAAACCCTGATGGAGAAATAGGTTTCAGGACTTGGCTAAGCCAAGGTTTGAACGTGGAACTGGAGTCAAAGCACCTGTGAGAACAGAGAAAACCCAGGTTGGGGAGGACCATTTGCAACAAAGGACCAGGATCCAGAACAGAGGTTCTCCAAACTCTGATCTTCTAATGATGAGAATGTCCTGAAGGGACAGAAAGAGAAGGATAAGAACAGCAACCTAGATGAGATAAGAGGCAGCTGATGTCTTCCAACATTTAACATATTTAACAGAATGGGAAGGGACCTTGTAGGTCATCTAGTCCAACCCCTTGCCCAAGCAGGAGACCCTACACCATTTCTGACAGATGGCAGTCCAGTCTCTTCTTGAAAGCTTCCAGTGACGAAGTTCTCACAACTTCTGAAGGCAAAAGCTGTTCCATGGGTTGATTGCTCTCACTGTCAGGAAATTCCTCCTTATTTCTAGGTTGAATCTCTCCTTGGTCAGTTTCCATCCATTGTTCCTTGTCTGGCCTTCGGGTGCCTTGCAAAATAGTTTGACCCCCCTCTCTCTGTGGCAGCCCCTCAAATATTGGAAGATGCTATCCTGTCTCCCCTGGGCCTTCTCTTCACTAGACTAGCCAGGCCCAGTTCCTGCAACCATCGTATGTTTTATCCTCCAGTCCCCTAATCATCTTGGTTGCTCTTCTCTACACTCTTTCTAGAGCTTCAATGTCTTTTTATAGTGTGGTGACCAAAACTGGATGCAGTACTCTAGGTGTCTTGCTAAGGCTTTACAGAGTGATATTAGTACCTGATTTGATCTTGATTGTATCCCTCTGTTAATGCAATTTAGGATTGCATTGGCTTTTTTGGCTGCCGCTGCACACAGCTGGCTCATATTTAATTGGTTGTCAATTAGGACTCCAAGATCCCTCTCACAGTTCCCGTTATTAAACCTGGTTTCACCCAGTCTATATGTCTCCCTTTAGTTTTTTTCTTGCCTAAGTGTAAGACTTGACTTTCATTTGGTTAAGATAGGGCTCAGCTTTTCAAATTTGTCAAGATAGCAATAGCAATAGCAGTTAGACTTATATACCGCTTCATAGCAATAGCAGTAGACTTATATACCGCTTCATAGGGCTTTCAGCCCTCTCTAAGCGGTTTACAGAGTCAGCATATCGCCCCCACAGTCTGGGTCCTCATTTCACCCACCTCGGAAGGATGGAAGGCTGAGTCAACCTTGAGCCGGTGAGATTTGAACAGCCAGACTGCAGATAACAGTCAGCTGAAGTGGCCTGCAGTACTGCACCCTAACCACTGCGCCACCTCGGCTCCTAGATCCATCTGGAATAGAATAGAATTGGAAGGGACCTTGTAGGTCATCTAGTCCAACCCACTCGCTCAAGCAGGAGACCCCCATTTCTGACAGAAGACAGTCCAGTCTCCTTTTGAAAGCTTCCAGTGTTGAAGCTCCCACAACTTCTGAAAGCAAGTTATTCCACTGGTTGATTGTTCTCACTGTCAGAAAATTCCTCCTTGGTTTTAGGTTGAATTGCTCCTTGACCATTTCCCATCCTTTATTCCTTGTATGCCTCGGAAAACAGCTTGAGCTCCTCTTCTCTGTGGCAGCCCCTCAAATATTGGAACACTGCTATCATACAATACAATACAATACAATACAATACAATACAATACAATACAATACAATACAATAAAATACAAGTCTTCAAAAGAGGGCCCTGTTTTTTTTTAAATGCAAATCAACTGCTGCATATAATCCTGATGGGTTTACAATACAATAGCAGAGTTGGAAGGGACCTTGGAGATCTTCTAGTCCAACCCCCTGCCTAGGCATGAAACCCTATACCGTTTCAGACAAATGGCTATCCAACATCTTCTTAAAGACTTACAGTGTTGGGGCATTCACAATTTTTGGATGCAAGCTGTTCCACCGATTAATTGTTCTAACTGTCAGGAAATTTCTCCTTAGTTCTAGGTTGCTTCTCTCCTTGATTAGTTTCCACCCCTTGCTTCTTGTTCTACCCTCAGGCGCCTTGGATCTTGAGCCTATTATTTGAGGGGCTTTCACAGAGAAGAGGGAGGTCAACCTGTTCTCCAAAATACCTGAAGGCAGGACAAGAAACAATGGACGGAAACTAAGCAAGGAGAGAAGCTACCTAGAACTAAGGGGGGGGGGGGGGAATCCTAATAATGACAGCAATGAATCAGTGGAACAACTTGCCTCCAGAAATTGTGAGTGCTCCAACACTGGAAGTTTTGAAGAAGAGATGGGAAAAACAGAATAGGGTCTCTCAGAATAGGGGGTTGGACTAGAAGGCCTCCCAGGTCCCTTCCAACTCAGTTCTCTTCTTATTCTGTGAAAACCACCATTCTGAGGAACGTGGCACAAATTCTCGGTGTCCTGGGAATCAATAACTCTCTGCCAATTAAGAAACCCTTTGGAGACCCGTGATGGGCAGCGTTAGCCTTCCCGTTATAGAATGCCCTTCAAATGATATTTGGCACTAGAAAAAGAAACCGGTTTGCATTTTGGAAATACCAAGGAGTGGGCTGGATCAGAACTTTTTCCCTTGACATTTCCTTCTCTCACATTGGTCCTTATGCATTTCTATTTTATAAAGTCAATTCTCCAGTTTCAAATCTAGTTATACCAACTAAGGACAAGATGCTTCTTAGGGAAATTGAGTTCCTGTTTTCTAAAGAATTCCTCCTCCTCCTCCTCCTCCTCCTCCTCCTCCTCCTCCTCCTCCTCCTCCTCCTCCTCCTCCTCCTCCTCCCATCTAGCTCCTCCATTCTGCAAGCCCCACTCCCTTTTAGCATTGATGATGTTACAAAGTTGGTTCATGAAATGTCTACAAGAAAGCAGGCAAGCTCAGAGAGCACCAAAGACCCCACAATCCCCCCTCCTTCTCACCCACTCCCCCCCTCCTCCTCCTCCTCCTTTCCACAAGCACCACTCCATTCTAGCACTGATGATGTTACCATGTTGGATCATGAAATGTCTGCAAGAAAACAATTATGCTTAGAGAGCAATAAAGACCTTGCAGTCTTCCTCCTCCTCCTCCTCCTCCCCCCTTTCCACAAACCCACTCCTTTCTAGCACTGCTGATGTTACCATGTTGGGTCATGAAACCTCTGCAAGAAAGCAGGCAAGTTCAGAGAGCACCAAGGGCCCCACAATCCCCCCCCTCCTCCTCCTCCCTTCGGCAAGATGCGTTGTCAGACTCCTGAAGGCGAAATAACATCATAGATACGTTGTACGGTGGACTTGCGGGGACCGGTGCAACTTGTCGCATGTTCACACTGGTGCAATAAGACTGAGTATTAATATGATTTATTGGATTAGGGATTTTTTGTCTTCACTGTGAGTTGTGTTGTTTTGTGTGTGTGTGTGTTGGAGCTCAACCAATCTCATTGTGCATATGTTGTGCAGTGGTAAATAAAGTATTATTATTATTCCAACCCCGGACCCTTCTAGCACTGATGATGTTACAAAGTTGGGTCGTGAAACGTTTGCATGGAAGCAGGCAAGTTCAAGAGAGCACCAAGGACCCTATGATCCTCCTCCTCCTCCTCCTCCTCTTCTTCCTCCTCCTCCTTCCTTCTGGCTCCGCCCTTCTGCAAACCCCACTCCCTTCTAGCACTGATGATGTTCCCTAATTGGGTCATGAAACACTTGCAAGAAAACCAAGGCCAGAGAGCACCAAGGACCCTATAGCTGTTGTCGTCGTCGTCGTCTTCTTCTTCTTCCTCCTCCTCCTCCTCCTCCTCCTCCTCCTCCCTTTTTTAAAAAAAAGAAGGTAATGGATTCTTTTCTCGCGTTCCAAACTTTTCTTCCCCATGTAAAAATACGTTTTCCTGAAGGCGAAGCGGCGCGATCCACTTTCCCCCTTCGAGAGCTATTTCTTAAATTTCAGCACCGTCCCCGTCCCCCTCCCACCGATTGACGTTCTCTTCCACGAATTTCCCTCGGCGGGTCTGCCGGTCCGTGGCAAAACCACGTTCCCAACTACTGTTGTAATATAGTTCCTTGTGTAGGTGTGGGTCACCCATGGCCCAGTTCATAACAGGGCATGCAGAGCCACGCTGAACCACACAGGAGAAAACAAACTCCTAAAACGCCATAACATCCTGATAGTTCATAACATAACATCCTGAGATGTGCCTTACCAATGACGCCCAGGATTTGACCATATATAGACAGAACTTCCCTGAGCAGTAGATTAGAAATTGTACTTTTACAGGCTGTTTTTAACCACATGCTATTGCTCCTCCTGCCTTTGTCCTATCTCAATAAAAGGGGCTCTCAGACCCCCAATCTGGGTCGCTCCATCCCGAGAAAGATCGTGTCCGTGTCTTTTCTCCACATTGGCCTCATGGACGAACCACGGGAGCGTTACAAACTACCCAGTAGAAAAGCACCTTAGCAACATTAAAAGAAGAAGAAGAAAAAGAAGAAGGGGAAAAAAAATAGAACCACCCTTAATTATTCCTCATTCCCTTTCCATCTTCCTTTTTTTTCTTTTTTTTGTGAATCAATTAGCCGAGGAAAAATGTCAAGGCCATTTATAGAATGGAGAACCTTAAAGTTTGCAGTGGGAACACTTCTGTGCTAGCGTTTCTCTCGTTTGTGTGTGTGTGTGTGTGTGCGCGTGTGTGTGTCTAAAGAGAGTAGCACAGAATCAAAACTGCATGACTCAACCGCCGATCTGCCAGGAAACTGCCTCCTACCCATCTAATACCCATCAAGTTAAACAACTGCAAAGCAGGTGAACACTACGTGAACAATTCAGGCAGAAAAGGGGACCCACTAGGGTTGAGGACAACACGCAGGGGAGGAGAGAAAGGACAAAATAGAAAACCACCCCCAAATGTTCTGACCCGTCTCCCAAACACAACAAACCCTTGGTAGTTAATTTTAAAAAAAGAATTATTAAGTAAACTTTAAAAACATTGGACGTAGTGGGATGTTTCTGGCATAGTCATTTCCATGGAGTTTTTTTGATCTTACAACAATAATAGCAATAGCAATAGCAGCTAGACTTATATACCGCTTCATAGGGCTTTCAGCCCTCTCTAAGCGGTTTACAAAGTCAGCATATTGCCCCCAACAACAATCCGGGTCCTCATTTCACCCACCTCGGAAGGATGGAAGCCTGAGTCAACCTTGAGCCGGTGAGATTAGAACCACTGAACTGCAGATAACAGTCAGCTGAAGTGGCCTGCAGTACTGCACCCTAACCACTGCGCCACCTCGGCTCTCTTATTATTACACAATATAAGTTTGTATCCATCACATAGGTATCTGTGGCCGGTCAAATCACCTACCCATTAATCCCTTACATGTTATAGTTAACTATCAGTACATATACATATCCAATTCCTACCTAGCATACAATATTCCAGTTCTTAACTTATCTGTGTTTTTCTGTCCCAACCTTTTCTTCTCATTTCTAACCATGGGTACCATTTGTCCCAGATTTCATGGTATTCCATCTCACCCTCGTCTTTGAGCTCTGGAGTTAGCCTGTCCATTTCTGCGCGCATCAGTATCTTCTTTATTATTTCTTGTTCCGGGGGAATCTCTTTTGTTCTCCCAGTTTTGTGCGAATCCCAAATCTGAAAACTTCCTGGGATTCCACCCAGTTGAAAGTTCATGATCTTGCCCCCTCACCCATAAATCCATCACATGGTCCAATCTTTGGCCACGCTGGCATCTCCACCCAGCTGGTTCCGCTTAGGTGCAGAGGTGCGGAGACAAAAGATGACCTTGGGCTTCTAGAAAGGAATGACAACAACACATTCCACAATCCTACTCCTTTCTATTCCCCCCTCCCAACTACTACACTAATGAAACAGCATAGTGAAATAATAGAAAGTGTGGCAGGCCAAAGATCTCAAAAGGAATATAACTGCAGGCCTGACATCTAGTTTAATTAAAAGAAGTGACAGGATAGCAGTCTTCCGATATCTCAGGGGCTGCCACAAAGAAGAGGCAGTCAAGCTATTCTCCAAAGCACCTGAGGGCAGGACAAGAATCAATGGATGGAAACTAAACAAGGAAAGAAGCAACCTAGAACCAAGGAGAAATTTCCTGAGAGTTAGAACAATTAATCAATGCAATATCTTGCCTCCAGATGTTCTGGATGCTCCACCACTGGAGGCTTTTAAGAAGAGGTTGGACAACCATTTTTTTTCTGAAACGGTACAGGGTCTGGTGCCTGAACAGGGGTTGGACTAGATCAGTGTTTCTCAACCTTGGCAACTTGAAGATGTCTGGACTTCAACTCCCAGAATTCCCCAGCCAGCATTCGCCAGCATTCGCCAGCATTCGCTGGCTGGGGAATTCTGGGAGTTGAAGTCCAGACATCTTCAAGTTGCCAAGGTTGAGAAACACTGGACTAGATGACCTCCAAGGTCCTTTCCAACTCTAGTATTCTCTTAGATATCTTCTGTTAGATCTGTTAACCTACAGGCAGGCAGTTAGGACTGGAGAAATGGCCTGAAGGCACAAGCCTTCTCAATTTATTCTTTTAAGTACAAAGAGCCATTTTTTTTTCCTTTTAAGTTATCCAGGGATTTCTCTTTCCTCAAATCCTGAAAATAGCTTTTCCCTTTTAGAAGCTTAATTCAATTTTACAGAAGGGAGAAGGGTGTTTTTTTTTTTAAACACCAAATGGCAAAGAAAGATATCCAGGTAGTTAATGGAGCAGGGAGTCATAGGTAATGAATGATAACTCAACAGAACCGAGGGAAACGGAGGGAAGGGTCAGTCCACTGCAATGATATGAAACATAAAATCCCTTTATGGGGCCTTCAAATGCACAGGAGCAATTCTGCTTGGCCACGCTTGAGAACTTAACAAACCTCCTCCTGATAAATCAACAAGACGGAATGAGTTCAACAGGATGTAATGGAGTTGGGTGAGTCTCCTCGCACGGGGAGCAGGGGTGTGTGTGTGTGTGTTGCTGAATGAGAATAGAGCTGGAAGGGACCTTGGAGGTCTAGTCGAGCCGAGGTGTGTGGCGCAGTGGTTAGAGTGCAGTACTGCAGGCTACTTCTGCTGACTGCGAGCTGCAGTTTGGCAGTTCGAATCTCACTGGGTGAGGTGGGTAAAATGAGGACCCAGATTGTTGGGGGCAAGAGCCTGACTCTGTAAAGCACTTAGAGAGGGCTGTAAAGGACTGTAGCAGTATATAAGCCTAAATGCTATTGTCTTTCTTCTGTCTCCCTCCCTCCCTCCCTCCCTCCCTCCCTCCCTTCCTTCCTTCCTTCCTTCCTTCCTTCCTTCCTTCCATTTTCATTTCCTTCCTTCCCTCCTTCTGTCCTTCCTTCCCTCCTTCTGTCCTTCCTTCCTTCCTTCCTTCCTTCCTTCCTTCCTTCCTTCCTTCCATTTTCATTTCCTTTTCATTAATATTGTGGCAAGCAGATTTCCCAATATTTTAGAGGAATTAGCAAGAAGTCCATCTGCATTGTGGTTCTTTGTAAAATATTTGTTTCCTTCAGTTTTATATTCTCATTTTTCAAAATATAGGATTCAGAAGTGGATCATTCTTCAACTCAGAGGAGAAAAAAGTAGGATTCTACATTTAGACAAGAAAAAGCAGGTGCACAGGTCAAGTATAGGTGGTACTTGGCTCAATAGTAGTCATTATGAGAGGAATCTTGGAGTCCTAGTGGACAATCACTTAAATATGGCCGGAAAAACCAACTCAGTTCTAGGCTGCATAAATCAAGATCACGTGAAGGGTTAATGCCACTTTATAATGCCTTGGTAAGGCCACACTGGGAATCCGGCATTCACTTTTGGTCGCCACGATGTAGAAAAGATATGGAGACTCTTAGAAAGAGTGCAGAGAAGAGCAGCAAAGAGGATTAGGGGCCTAAAGAGACTAAAACATAGGAAGAACGGTTGCAGGAACTGGGTAGGTCTAGTTGAATGAAAAGAAGGACCAGGGGAGACATGATAGCAGTCTTCCAATATCTCAGGGATTGCCACAAAGAAGAGGGAGTCAAGCAATTCTCCAAGGCACCTGAGGGCAGAGCAAGAAGCAATGGGTGGAAACTAATCAAGGACAGAAGCAACCTAGAACTAAGGAGAAATTTCCTGACAGTGAGATCAATTAACCAGTGGAACAGCTTGGCTCCAGAAGTTGTAAATGCCCCAACATTGGAAGTCTTTAAGAAGATGCTGGATAACCATTTGTCTGAAGTGGTGTTGGGTTTCCTGCCTAGGCAGGGGGTTGGACTAGAAGACCTCCAAGGTCCCTTCCAACTCTTGCTCTGTTCTGTTTTATTCAAATGGGGAAGACATCTATTTTTTTCCACACTTCACTCTCAGATGACATAATTCACTATCAGGGAGGAGATGGATAATGCCAGAATTCCCGCAAGGCTGACCATTTTAATTTTTCTGTTCACTGAAATATGCTACAGTTTGTGTGTTTGCTCAGCGTGCTGATAGATGAAACCTGTTCCAGGTCTAAGCCCTGGAAAGGAAGATGAAAAGAAGGAAGGAGTGACATGAGACAAGAGAAAAGGAGTACAGATAAACACCAGATTTCTGACTCTTAATTCTCCACCCGTCTCTAAAATAACAAAGGACCACATTCATAGGTAGAGAAGGGTTGCGATGGCTCAGTGGCTAAGATGCTGAGCTTGTCAATCAGAAAGGTCAGCAGTTCGGCGGTTCAATTCCCCTTCTTCTCTTCCTCCTCCTGTTTCTCTTCACCTCCTTCTCCTACTACTTCTCTTCCATGTCCTCTTCCTTCTCCCCCTCTCCTCCTCCTTCTCTTCACCTCCTCCTCCTCCTACTTCCTCCTCCATCTCCTCTTCCTCCTCCTCTCCTCCTTTCTCTTCTTCTCCTCCTCCTGTTTCTCTTCACCTCCTTCTCCTACTACTTCCTTCTCCATCTCCGCTTCCTCCTCCTTCTCTTCACCTCCTCCTCCTCCTACTTCCTCCTCCACCTCCTCTTCCTCCTCCTCCTCTCCTCCTTTCTCTTCTTCTCCTCCTCCTGTTTCTCTTCACCTCCTTCTCCTACTGCTTCCTTCTCCATCTCCGCTTCCTCCTCCTTCTCTTCACCTCCTCCTACTACTACTTCCTCCTCCATCTCCTCTTCCTCCTCCTCCTCTCCTCCTTTCTCTTCTCCTCCTCCTCCTGTTTCTCTTCACCTCCTTCTCCTACTACTTCCTTCTCTTCCATGTCATCTTCCTCCTCCTCCTCCTTCTCTACACCTCCTCCTCCTACTTCCCCCTCCTCTTCTTCCTCCTCCTCCTCCTTTTCCTTCTCTTCTTCTCCTCCCCCTTCTCTTCACCTCCTCCTTGGCAATTGGTTCATATTTATAACAGTTGCAATGTCCCGGGATCACGTGATCAAAATTCAGATGCTTGGCCACCGACTCATATTTATGACGGTTGCAGTGTCCCGGTGTGTGTATGTGTCACATGATCCCCTTTCGCGACCTCCTGACGCGGAAAGTCAACGAGTAAGTCGGATTCACTTAACCCCTCTGGCAAGAAAGGTCGAAACTCACTTAACAAATGCCTCGCTTAAGAACAAATGCGGTGGGCTCAATTGTGGCCGTAAATCGAGGACCGCCCGCCTTTTCAGTATTCATAGGTCAGGATGTACATATTTTAGTAGCAATTCCGACGGCTTCTGTATGCATTTTTTCATGTTCCTTTAGGTATTGCGCATTAATCATAATCATAACCACAATTGATTATATGGCTGCGTGACGGTTGGGGGTACTTAGCTGGGAAAGCAGACCCGCTCAATCCTCGTTACCTGCAGGGGTTACATTTTTCAAAATCCCCACGGAAACAACAACCCCCCCACCCCCAAATTGTGGTTGTTGAAGCATGGACCCCATGAGAACACGAGAGCTATGATCAGAACGGGCCTGGAGATTTATGAACACAATTTATGAACACAATGCAAGGAGAAGAAGACAGTTTTCCTTGGCGCTGTGTTTTTTTCCCCCCCCCAAACACTGCATGGCCGCCTCTCGGCTGCGTTCAGATAATGCTGGTTCAAAAATGGGTTACTCCTTTGTAGGAATAAACCCGCGGGAATTGAATGTGGGAAGAGGGAGGATGGACGGAAGAGAAGATGCGTGGCTCAGGATTGCATCGGTGGGAAGTTTTCTTGCAGGCATTTCAGTACCCAACTAGGGAACCTCATTAGTGTTAGCAATCACCTAGACCAATCCCACCAACTCTGACAGCAGAAGTCACTAATATATATAGAGGGCAAACTCCACGCTCTTCGAGCACTGATGATGTTTCCTAGTTGGGTCATGAAATGTTTTTTTTTTCTTCTTCTTCTTCTTCTTCTTCTTCTTCTTCTTCTTCTTCTTCTTCTTCTTCTTCTTCTTCTTCTTCTTCTTCTTCTTCTTCTCTGCTTCCTCCTCTTCTTCTTCCTCTTCCTCTTCTCCTCCTCCTCCTCCTCCTCTTCTTCTTCTCCTCCTCCTCTTCCTTCATCCTCCTCCTCCTTCTCTTCTTCTCCTCCTCCTCCTCCTTCATCCTCCTCCTTCTTCTTCTTCCTCCTCCTCCCCCTCCTCCTCCCCCTCCTCCTCCCCCTCCTCCTCCTCCTCTCTCCTTTCCAGAAGCACCACTCCATTCTAGCACTGATGATGTTATCATGTTGGGTCATGAAATGTCTGCAAGAAAACAATTATGCTTAGAGAGCAACAAAGATCTTACTGTCGTCGTCCTCCTCCTCCTCCTCCTCCTCCTCCTCCTCCTCCTCCTCCTCCTCCTCCCCTCCTCCTCCTCCTTCTCTTCCTCCTCCTCCCTTTCCCTTCTACCACTGATGATGTTACCATGTTGGGTAATGCAACGTCTACAAGGGGGAAAAGCCCATTTTTCACACTTAACAACCTTTGCAGCATCCCCACAGTCACGTGATCAATATTCAGATGCTCGGCAACAGACTCACAGTTATGACGGTCATAGGATCCCGGAGTCAGGCGATCGCGTCACGTACAACTGGGAAGCTGGGTTCACTTTACAACCGCATTCCTAACTTAACAGTTGCAGTGATTCACTTAACAGCCAGGGCAAGAAGGTTCATCCAACGGGGCAAAACTCTCTGAACAGATGTCTCACTTAGCAACAGAAATTTTGGGGCTCTGTTGCAGTCATAAGTCATAAGAGTGGTGCAGTGGTTAGGAAACTGTTAGTTTGATCCTAAGTAGAGGCAGGTATTTCTCCGGGCACATTAAGAATCTATACCTCCTGAACAAAACTCTGTATTGGCGATAGGGATGGCATCTGGCCAGTAAACACAGCTCCATTCATTTGCCCTGACTCCACCCCGATGCAAGGGATTTACAGGGTCTTTAAATGACAAAAAAAAAAAGTTGCAGTCGGAAGTCGAGGAACACTTGCATTAATTAATTATTTTTTTTAAAAAAAATGCAAATCATGCAGCGTCTCTTTCTCCATAGACCGGAGAGGGATTTACATCGATTAAGACATCAAGCTAGGATTTGCTTTTAA
>NC_045548.1:77320641-77360641 GCF_009769535.1 Thamnophis elegans | reverse complement strand
ATTTCACCCACCTCGGAAGGATGGAAGGCTGAGTCAACCTTGAGCCTTGGATGGATAGATAATAGATAAGATAGATATAGATGATAGATAGATAGATAGATAGATAGATAGATAGATAGATAGATAGATAGATGATAGATAGATAGATAGATAGATAGATAGATAGATAGATAGATAGATGATAGATAGATATGTAGATAGATAGCAATAGCAATAGCAATAGCAGTTAGACTTATATACCGCATTCATAGGGCTTTCAGCCCTCTCTAAGCGGTTTACAGAGTCAGCATATCGCCCCCAACAACAATCCGGGTCCTCATTTTACCCACCTCGGAAGGATGGAAGGCTGAGTCAACCCTGAGCCGGTGAGATTTGAACAGCCGAACTGCAGAACTGCAGTCAGCTGAAGTAGCCTGCAGTGCTGCATTTAACCACTGCGCCACCTCGGCTCTTCTACATCACGGTGGGGCCGATTTCTCTGGAAATTGAAGCTCCCTCCTTTTCATTTTCTCTGCGAGCGTTTTCAAGGATTACCTGGATACATTTTTGTTGTAAATATGTTTTATTTTCATTTCATTTCGTAGAGTCACATATATACTGTGCATAATCGGGGCATATAACATTGAACAATAAACACAGCCCGCCCTCTTGTCAACAATACCCCCACAAAATACAAACCCAATATACCACTTCGGCCCACCATACACCCTTTCTTTCACCCCCCCTCCAACTTTCGTTCTTCCCTCCAACGTTCCCCTCTATCCTACTTCCCTTCCCCCTCTATCACTCCTCTCCCCCAATACACTCCCTCCCTTCCTTCTCACCCTCCCTCCAATCCTTTCTCCCACCCTCTCTACCCCTCTTTCTTCTTTCCCTCTACTCCTCCCTTCGGTGTATCTCTGCTATCTATCAATATATTCAGCTTGTCTTATTTTAACACTAGAATTAAAGAGCAACAGTATACAAGTGCAATCGTGTTATTTTAAAATCTAACACGTACTGTATTTCCCCCCTCCCCCCCCCTAAGACCCCACCTCCCTTCCCTCCCCCCGACTTCCCAGAGCCCGTACACGGTGTAGCTTTTTAACAAACACAGTCTAAAATTTGTTAAAACAAAGGAAATTAAAGAAAAAAAAAGAGAGTCAATAAGATCTCTACGTTGGACTCAGCTTCTTGCTGTTACCCAAACTTTAAGCACTTTAACTTATTCCTAATCTTAAGCATAGGCTATCTGGAATTTCTTAGTCCCATATTTATTTTGTGTATAGTCAATCCATTTTTTCCAGTCTCGTTTATATCTCTCATTTGAATGGTCCTTAAGATATGCTGATATTTTAGCCATCTCGGCTAGATTTGTAACTTTCAATGTCCATTGTTGAATTGAAGGGACGTCTTCCTTCTTCCAGGGGAAGCTGCATTTTTGTGGGATTATCGGAATGATGGAAGGGATCGTTCTTTGGAATTTTTGAGAGGGGTAAAAAAATAATAATAATCAAAACTTGATTTGTTTATATTCATTTTATTTCATCGAGCGTGAATTAGATGACATATATAAGCATAGACATGATTATGAATACATGAAATGGATACGAATAAGTGGGGACAGTAGGACAGGGATGGTAGACACGCTGGTGCGCTTTTGCATGCCCCCTTACAGACCTCTTAGCAGTGGTGGGATTCAAATAATTTAACAACTGGTTCTCTGCCCTAATGACTATCTGGGTAGGTGGGGCTCGGTGGTCATGTGACTGGGTGGGCGCAGCCAACTCAAGGTCACTCAGATCGATGGGCGCTTCACCTTAGCTGTTACAATGGAATAAGGGTTAACCGGAGAGGCAGTTTCTGTAAGCAGGACAACAAAGATGAGGCTAGAAGCAACACCAGAATGTTTCCTTCCTGCCTTCCTTACAGGATTAGCCCTGTAAAGTGGGGGAAAAAACCAAAAGGAGATTTCTTCCAACAACCGGTTCTCCGAACTGCTTAGAGAGTTAGCAACCGGTTCTCCCGGGTAGGTGCGAACCGGCTGAATCCCACCAACTGCCTCTTAGGATTGGGGTGAGGTCAGCAGTAGACAGTCTAAGGTTAAAGTTTGGGGGGTTTGGGGAAGACACCACAGAGCCAGGTGGAGCATTCCAGGCGTTGACCCCTCTGTTGCTGAAGTCGTATTTCCTGCAATCGAGTTTGGAGCGGTTGACCTTGAGTTTGTATCGATTGTTTGCACGTGTGTTGTTGTTGTGGTTGAAGCTGAAGTACTCATTGACAGGTGGGAGGTTGTAGCAGATAATTTTATGTACTACGCTGAGGTTGGATTGGAGACGGGGAAGTTCTAAGTTGTCTAAGCCCAAAATTTCAACTCTGGTGGCGTAAGGGATTCTGTTGCAAGCAGAGGAGTGGAGGACTCTTCTCGTGAAATATAGCAATAGCAGTTAGACTTATATACCACGTCATAGGGCTTTCAGCCCTCTCTAAGCGGTTTACAGAGTCAGCATATCGCCCCCACAGTCTGGGTCCTCATTTTACCCACCTCGGAAGGATGGAAGGCTGAGTCAACCTTGAGCCTAGTGAGATTTGAACCGCCGAACTGCAGATAGCAGTCGGCTGAAGTAGCCTGCAGTACTACACTCTACCCACTGCGCCACCTCAGGACTCTCTCGATAGTATTAATGTCCGATATGCCGTGCGGGTTCCAGACAGATGAGCTGTATTCGAGAATTGGTCTAGCAAAAAGTTTGGCACTGAAGAACTGAATAAGTAAATCAGGTGGAAAAAATTGCTTTCATCAATCAGTAATAAAACCCAAGCAATACATTTCCAGGGAAGCCGAATGGCTGATTTTTGCCCTTGTATTTTCCTCTGCTTTTAACACTGATATAAAAGAGACAGAAAAAGTACATCTTTTGTTCTGGAGAAAATACCGGATTTATTGTCTTTGTTTCCTGTGGCAGAGGCCAAGGGGATATTTTTGCTCGTCTCTCCGGCCTCGGGCTCCCAAAAGCAATTTTCACTTCAGCCAGATGTTTTCACAGGCCATAAGTAGAAGGTCTTCCTCCCAGATGAGACCCTGTTATTCCTACCTGCCAGGAGAAGAAAGGGGAAGGAAAGTGTTAGAGCAAAAGTTGGCTTCCTTAACAATGAAAGATCTTTTTTTAACAAAAAGGCTTCCAGTAGGATCTGTGGCTTCCCAAGTCCTGTGCAGAGGTGATTCCCAGCCCCATAACTCACTGCAGAAGAGGAGGACAGAGTAGCAGAATCACAGAGTTGGAAGGGACCTTGGAGGTCTTCTAGTCCAACCCCCTGTTTAGGCAGGAGATATCCCATACTATTTCAGACAAATGGTTATCCAATCTCTTCTTAAAAACTTCCAGTGTTGGAGCACTCACAACTTCTGGAGTGGAGCAAGTTGTTCCACTGGCTAATTGTTCTCACTGTCAGGAAAATTCTCCTTAGTTCTAGGTTGGTTCTCTCCTTGATTAGTTTCCATCCATTACTTCTCACCCTGCCTTCAAGTGCTTTGGAGAATACATTGACTCCCTCTTCTTTGTGGCAGCCCCTCAAATATTGGAATGCTCCTATCTTGTCGCCTCTGATCTTTCTTTTCACTAGACTAGACATATCCAATCCTTGAAGTCTTATCTTCAGTCAGTCAGCTGGTCAGTCAGTCTGTCTTCCTCCCTTCATTCAAGTTTAACCTTTCTCCATCCATCCATCCATCCATCCATCCATCCATCCATCCATCCATCCATCCATCCATCCATCCATCCATCCATCCAATATTCCCTCCCTCTCTCCATCTATCCAATACTTCCTTTCTCCTTCCCTCTTTCCCTCTATCCCTTCTCTGCCCATTGACAGCAGTTTGACCTTACCTACTGAAGGTTGACTCAGCCTTTCATTCTTCAGAGATTGGTAGAATGAGGATCCATATTATTGGGAGGAAGATGCTGACTCTGTAAACCACTTAGAGAGGGCTGTAAAGCACTGTGAAGTGGTATAGAAGTTGAAGTGCTATTGCTATTCCTTCCTTCCTTCCTTCTTTCCTTTCCTCCCTCCTTCCCTTCCTGCCTGCCTGACTTCCTTCTTTCTTTCCTTTCCTCCCTCCCTCCTTCCCTTACTGCCTTCCTTCCTTCTTTCTTTCCTTTCCTCCCTCCCTCCTTCCCTTCCTGCCTGTCTGCCTTCCTTCTTTCTTTCCTTTCCTCCCTCCCTCCCTCCTTCCCTCCCTGCCTGCCTTCCTTCCTTCCTTCCTTCATTTCCTCCCTCCTTCCCTTCCTGCCTTCCTTCTTTCTTTCATTTCCTCCCTCCCTCCTTCCCTTCCTTCCTTCTTTCCTTCCTTTCCTCCCTCCCTCCTTCCCTTCCTGCCTGCCTTCCTTCCTTCTTTCTTTCCTCCCTCCCTTCTTCCCTTCTCTTCCTTCCTTCTTTCCTTCCTTTCCTTTCCTCCCTCCTTCCCTTCCTGCCTTCCTTCCTTCCTTCCTTCTTTCCTTCATTTCCTCCCTCCCTCCTTCCCTTCCTGCCTTCCTTCCTTCTTTCCTTTGTTTCCTCCCTCCTTCCCTTCCTTCCTCCCTTCTTTCTTTCCTTTCCTCCCTCCCTCCTTTCTTCCCTTCCTGCCTTCCTTCCTTCTTTCTTTCCTTTCCTCCCTCCCTCCCTTCTTCCCTTCCTGCCTTCCTTCCTTCCTTCCTTCCTTCTTTCCTTCGTTTCCTCCCTCCCTCCTTCCCTTCCTGCCTTCCTTCCTTCTTTCTTTCGTTTCCTCCCTCCCGCCTTCCCTTCCTTCCTTCCTTCCTTCCTTCCTTTCCTTTTCTCCCCCCTTCCTTCCTTCCTTCCTTCCTTCCTTCCTTCCTTCCTTCCTTCCTTCCTTCCTTCCTATTTTTTGAAGGCCATCTACTTGGGGTCTTGTGTTCTTCCTTTGGGCAGTTGGTTGGCCAGTGTTGGATGAGATGGGGCAGAGTCTAATCCATCAGGACGCTGCTTATATTCTTAAGTTCTCTCCTGTAACATGTCAGATGTCATCAGCTAAAAAAAAGTGAGTGGTTGTCTGAACTTCTTGAAAACTTGATCAAGCTGATAAGAGGGGCTTAGCCTTTTCTTTTTTGTTTTCCCATTCCAAACTAATATGGCAATATTTATTGAATTTGTCAATCACCAGCTTTCTCATTTTACAATACAATAGCAGAGTTGGAAGGGACCTTGGAGGTCTTCTAGTCCAACCCCTTGCCTAGGCAGGAAACCCTATACCGTTTCAGACAAATGGCTATCCAACATCTTCTTAAAGACTTCCAGTGTTGGAGCAGTCACAACTTCTGGAGGCAACTTCTGTTCCACTGGTTAATTGTCCTCACTGCCAGGAAATTTCTCCTCAGTTCTAAGTTGCTTCTCTCCTTGATTAGTTTCCACCCATTGCTTCTTGTTCTACCCTCAGGTGCTTTGGAGAATAGCTTGACTCCCTCTTCTTTGTGGCAGCCCCTGAGATATTGAAAGACTGCTATCCTGTCTCCCCTAGTCCTTCTTTTCATTAAACTAGACAAACCCAATTCCAGCAACTGTTCTTCATATGTTTTAGTCTCCAGTCCCCTAATCCTCTTTGTTGCTCTTCTCTGCACTCTTTCTAGAGTCTCCACATCTTTTCTACATCGTGGCGACCAAAACTGACTGCAGGATTCCAAGTGTGGCCTTACCAAGGCATTATAAAGTGATATTAGCACTTCACGTGATCTTGATTCTATCCCTATTTTAGATGAGAAGATCCCATAAACATGTTTTTCCAGTTCTTTTCTATTCCTCTCTGTTTTCTGAGGTTCTCTCTGCCCATTTCACTTTTTTCTCCCCTTGTTTGTTATAGTTTTGAAAGGAAGTCTACCTCCAGAAGTGGCCAAAGAAGATGTCTTATGGATCCATTGAAGGTGGTGGGTTTGGTAGCAGAAATGCCTTTGGGGGGCCGTCAAGGCAAGGATATCAACCTTTAGGTAAGTTCCTCCCTGAATTTCTTTTCTTTCCTGTGCAACTATTTTTTATTGTTTTTCCACTCTATAACATCTTACAATCATCACGTTAACATTGTTGTGTCATCATACCTGTATATATCAATCTTACATCTCTTCTAAATTTATATACATTCATCTACAGTTCTATACATTTCTCTATTGTTTCTCAGCTGAATTATTGGGTTTCTGCCTGGATGGTCTCTGAAGTGAACTCAAAGATTCCTTTAATTCGGAGCGCCGGCAGCCCTGGTAAACCGTTTATCTCTCACGCGGGCTAACAAGTCTGGCCAGATGGGAGATGAATAGTTGTCTGCCACACCTATTCATCTCCGCCCCCTGCCTTTGACCCCCTTCGCTAGCAGTGGTGGCTCTTCTGTCCCGAGGACCAGCCCATAGATTTCCACTGCTCTCCTCTCCTATGCCTTCTGTGCCTCTGTGCATCAGGCACTGGGCCCAACTGTTCCTCCTCTTCCTCATCAGCCACCTCCAGACCTGGGGGCTGTTGACTCTCCACCTGAGGGCTGACGGGCGGCCCAGGCTTCGTGTCTGTCTCTCTCTCTGCCAGCTCCATTCCCCCTTCCCCCTCGGAGCTCCCAGGTTGCCTCAATGCAGACCCTGACTCCCACACCACCACCTCCTCCTCCTCCTCCTCCTCCTCCTCCTCCTCCTCCTCCTCCTCCTCCTCCTCCTCCTCCTCCTCCTCTGATTCGGCAGCCTATAGGGCAGAACAGGAAAGATTCACCGCAGGACAATTTAACAATTCTCCTTAATTATTTAAAATAAGTAAACAATTATTTTAATTTTTGCCATTCACATTTCATTCCGTCCCTCCTTTTGCTTCCTTTCCTTAATGATTCTGTGCCACCATTCTGTGCGAGCTTTGACTTAGAATAACTTTACTGTCACTTTGAATGTACACGAATCAGCATCTATCTATGAAAATGCATTGGGCAAAACTCACTTAACAGCTGTCTCGCTTAGCAAAGGAAACATTGGGCTCAATTATGGTCATAAGTCGAGGACTGCCTGTAAGTAATAAATCAATAAAAATAAAATGCTTCCTTACAGATTAGCAAATGTGTCAGCAGTGCTTATACCTGATTCAGTTCTTCTACCAGTAACGGATTGAAGTATGTTATATGAAGGAAACTGATTTCCCTAGAAATCCAGTTTCGTAAATGGCCTTGGATAGATCCCGCAAGTAGCAATAGCAATAGCAATAGCAGTTAGACTTATATACCGCTTCATAGGGCTTTCAGCCCTGTCTAAGCGGTTTACAGAGTCAGCATATTGCCCCCACAACAAGTCCTGGGTCTTCATTTCACCCACCTCGGAAGGATGGAAGGCTGAGTCAACCTTCAGCCGGTGAGATTAGAACCGCTGAACTGCAGATAACAGTCAGCTGAAGTGGCCTGCAGTACTGCACCCTAACCACTGCACCACCTCGGCTCAAGTATCCAGTTGGAGACTGGAAGTTGATTAAGATTGAGCACCAAATCTACATGTCATAAGCCGGAGAACCCCTTGGTGTGTGTGTGTGTGTGTGTGTGTGTGTGTGTGTGTGTGTGTTCCAGCATAACTCTGGAAGACCTTGAGCAATTTCAACCAAACTTGGTACACAGATGATTTAATTCTGGTGACAAATACTGTGAGGGTAAGACACCCCTAACACCGCTTGGGGTGTGTGTTCTGTTAAGATGCAGCCTGTTGTGCCTTCAAATGGCTTCTACTGTACTACTGTAAAGGGGCTTCTACTGTATAGAGCAGCAGAGTTGCCATGGTAAAGGTTTCACAGTACTCTACAAGGGGGCTCTCTCTGGTAAGGGGGAAAATCCAACATTAGAAATTATATTTTGTCTTTTCCTCCGCTATAAATAAATACCTGAGCAACGCCCGGTTATCAGTTAGTAAATCAATAAAAATAAAATACATCCTTACAAATTAGCAAATGTGTCAGCTGTGCTCATACCTGTCTCGGTTCTTCTACCAGTAACGGATTGAAATATGTCGATGAAGGAAGCTGATTTTTTCTAGAAACCCAGTCGTAAGTGGGCTTGGATAGATCCCACACGTATCCAGCTGGAGACCAGAAATTTGATTAAGATTGAGCACCGAATCTAAATGTCATAAGCCGGAGTAGCAAGAAAACAGCTTGGCCCAGTGAGCGGCGAGTCTCATTCCAACCATCATCCCTGTAACCTGGTTTCTCTTCCCCTCGAAGCTGGGTGTGTGTCCGGCACAAATCAAAATGAATCGCCTTGGCTCAGCTGGTCCTCAGTCGGCCTCCCCCCCATCTATGGTTGGGAAGGGAGGGACCAGAGATAGCATGGCCTGAAGGGGCCTTGACGTTCTCGGAGCTTGTTTCCTTTCCGTCTTAGTTAACATCATCATCACTTGCATTACTTTGAGTCCTGAAATGTAAAGTGCCCGAGTAAAGACTTTACACTTTGAGTAAAGAAAATAGCCAAGCTCAGAGAGCACTAAGGACACCATAGTTCTCCTCCTCCTCCTCCTCCTCCTCCTCCTCCTCCTCCTCCTCCTCCTCCTCCTCCTCCTCCTCCTCCTCCTCCTCCTCCTCTTTCTCCTTCTCCTGCTTTGATTTTAATTGTTTCCTCCTCTCCTCCTCCTCCTCCTCCTCCTCCTCTCCTTCTCCTCTTTCTCCTCCTCCTGCTTTGATTTTAATTGATTGTTTCCTCCTCCTCCTCTTCTTCCTTCCTCCTCCTCCTCACCCTACCTTCTCCTTCTCCTCCTCCCTCTCCTCCTGATTTGATTTTAATTGTTTCCTCCTCCTCCTCTCCTCCTCCTCCTCTTTCTCCTTCCTCTGCTTTGATTTTAATTGATTGTTTCCTCCTCCTCTTCTTCCTTCTCCCCCCTCCTCCTCTGATTTGCTTTTAATTGTTTCCTCCTCCTTCTCTTCTCCTCCTCCTCCATTTTCTTCTCCTTCTCATGCTTTCATTTTTTATTGTTTCCTCCTCCTCCTCCTCCTCCTCCTTTTCCTTTTCCTCCTCCTTCTCCTCTTCCTCCTCCTCCTGTTTTCCTTTTAATTGATTGTTTCCTCCTCTCCTTCGCCTGCTTTTTCTCCTTCTTCTTCTGCTTCTCCTCCTCCTGATTTGCTTTTAATTGATTGTTTCCTCCGCCTCCCCATCCTCTCCTTCTCCTCCTTTTCCTTCTTTTCCTCTTCCTCCTCCTCCTGTTTTCCTTTTAATTGTTTCCTCCTCCTCTCCTCCTCCTGCTCTTTCTCCTTCTTCTTCTGCTTCTCCTCCTTCTCCTGATTTACTTTTAATTAATTGTTTCCTCCTCTTCCTCTCCTTCCTTCTTTCTTCTTCTCTTTCCCCCCTTCTCCCTCCTCCTTCCTCCTTCTCCTCCTCTCTGCAAACCCCACTCTATTCTAGCATCAATGATGCGACCAGGTTTTGGGTCATGAAGGTCTCCAACAACCAAACTCGGAGAGCACCCTTCATTTCAACCCTGAGCCCCAAATCACCTCCTTTATTGGAGAGCGAGCCCTTCTTCCCTTGCAGAGCAAAGAATCGGCTTCAGAAAGCAGCCAGACAATGGCCACTGAAGCCCTCTGTTTATCTGGCACTGGCAACCCTTGGCAGGAGGCCGCGTGTCTGGTGGATGGGCTCCAAGCTACTTGAACAGATGGGGCCTGGGGGTAGGCAGCCAACCCTCCTCGGAGCATCTTGTCTGCTTGGCAAGCGGAGGAGATGCTTCCCCATCGATGGAGCTGAATGGAGGAGGCCACCTGGGAGCCCTAGGCGAAGATCTCCTCCTGGATTTCTAGCAAATCTAATCCTAAACGGAGAAGGCCATCTGCTGCTTGGTGAGCCGGACCTTCCAGGCAGAGAGAGAGAGTCTCGTTCGAGTCTAGCAAGAACATACAGACAGAATCAAGATCACGTGAAGGGTTAATACCATTTTGTAATGCCTTGGAAAGGCCACACTTGGAATATTGTATTCAGTTTTGGTTGCCACGATGTAAAAACGATGTGGAGACTCCAGAAAGAGGGCAGAGAAGAGCAACAAAGAGGATTAGCGGGCTGGAGGCTAAAACATACGAAGAATGGTTGCAGGAACTGGGTAGGTCTAGTTTAATGAAAAGAAGGACTAGGGTAGTGGTGGGTTTCAAAATTTTTTAGAACCTCTTCTGTAGCAGCTCAAGGTTGGCTCAGCCTTCCATCCTTCCAAGGTGGGTAAAATGAGGACCCAGATTGTTGGGGGCAAGAGACTGACTCTGTAAAGCACTTAGAGAGGGCTGTAAAAGAACTATGAAGCGGTATATAAGTCTAAGTGCTAGTGCTAAGTAGGAAGGAAGAGAGGGAGGGAGGGAGGGGGGGAGGGAGGGAGGGAGGGAGGGAAGGAAGGAAGGAAGGAAGGAAGGAAGGAAGGAAGGAAGGAAGGAAGGAAGGGCAATGGCGGCATAGCAGTTAGAATGCAGTATTGTGGGTTGACTCTGCCCAGTGCCAGAAGTTCAATCCTGACCGGCTCAAGGTTGACTTAGCCTTCCGTCCTTTCAAGGTGGGTCAAATGAGGAGCCAGATTGTTGGGGGCAAGAGGCTGACTCTGTAAACCGCTTAGAGAGGGCTGTAAAAGCACTATGAAGCCAATTCGGACCGGTTTGCCCAAACCAGTGTTCTTAGACTGCATAACTGTAACTTTGTTGCTTGTCTCCTTACAATTTATACTGATATTGTTTCCTGATTGCTTATTTGTACCCTACATTCCGTTCCATTCCATTCTCCTGTTCTGTTCTGTTCCGTTCCATTCCATTTTTTCTATTCTATTCTATTCTATTCTATTCTACTCTACTCCATTCCATTCCCATATATTCTATTCTATTCCATTCCATTCCATTTCATTCTTCTATTCTGTTCTGTTCCGTTCCGTTCCATTCCATTCCATTCCATTTTTCTATTCTATTCTATTCTATTCTATTCTATTCCACTCTATTCCATTCCATTTTTCTATTCTATTCTATTCTATTCCATTCCATTCCATCCCATCCCATCCCATCCCTATCCCTATCCCTATCCCTATCCCTATCCCTATCCCTATCCCTATCCCTATCCCTATCCCTATTCCATTCCATTGTTTCTATTCCATTCTATTCCTATTCCATTCTACCCTACCCTACCCTACCCTACCCTACCCTACCCTACCCTACCCTATCCTATCCTATCCTATCCTATCCTATCCTATCCTATCCTATCCTATCCTATCGTCTTCTCTTCTAATGGAAATGGCAGGTGGCCTCTACGCTGTCCTATTTAGCCATGTTTTCAAGCCAAAGCACATGCGTGGAAGTGCGAGTGCCTGCATGGACTTTGGGGTGTGTGTGTGTGTGTCGTGCTCACATTTGTGAACCCGCAGGGAAAGTAAGTGAATAGCAACTCATGGTACCCTCCTTTGCCTTTTGCTATTCTAAATGATGTTCATGCCGTGTGTCTGTATGTGTCTCTGTGTGTGTATCTGTATGTGTCTGTGTGTGTGTGAGATCTCCAAGAAGAAAACACCATTTGAATGCAGAAATGCCACATCCCGTTTGTCTTTTATAGATGAGATAACTTCATAATTCATAAGCGATGTTTGCTCATCGCTTAATTTAAATTTTCATGTTGCTTTTCTAGTATTTAGAACGTAAATCATTTAAAGGGGGGTTTATGGACTCGTGCAAAGGGGGAGGTGGGACTCGGGAGAAATCGAGGTGTTAATAATAAGTAGATGTGGAGTGAGATGAAGAGTTATTGTTGTGCAGCATCTATGAGGGGGTCCCATCATCCTATTTTCCCTCGGGGGGAAAAGCTGTGGGGAAATGCCCCGAATTTTCTTGATGGGATTTCATTCTGAGCGGATGACAATAAATGGCGGCCTTCTTCAGGGGTTGCTATTTTTACATTCGCCCATAAATTCATTTAACATGGGACCAGTCGGAGAACAAAAGGGAGGAGAGCTGCAATTATACTGCTCATAAAAATAAAGAATGTAACAACTACCACAGAACCCGGTTAGGGATTCAGGACAATGCAAAAAAAAACCCGAAGGGGTTGGGTGAAGGGCCTTTCTTTGAAACTGCAGGAAATTATACAGAGGGACATAATTGATATTAATGATAATTCATTTAACTACCAAAAGGAGGAGGAGGTGGTGGTGGTGGTGGTGGTTCTTCTTCTTCTTCTTCTTCTTCTTCTTCTTCTTCTTCTTCTTCTTCTTCTTCTTCTTCTTCTTCTTCTTCTTCTTCTTCTTCTTCTTCTTCTTCTCCTTCTCCTTCTCCTTCTCCTTCTCCTCCTTCTTCTTCTTCTCCTCCTCCTCTTCCTCCTCCTCCTCCTCTTCCTCTTCCTCTTCTTCTTCTTCTTTCTCCTCCTCCTCCTCCTCCTCCTCCTTCTCCTCCTCCTCCTTCTCTTCCTCCTCCTCCTCCTCCTCCTCCTCCTCCTCCTCTCTTCAAACCCCATACTCTTCTAATATGGATGATTTTATCAACTTGGGTCATGAAATATCTGCAAGAAAACAACCAAGTTCAGAGAGCACCAAGGACCCAACAGTCATTGTCTTCCTTCTCCCCCCCATCGGCATCCTCCTCCTTCTTCTTCCTCTTCCTCCTCTTCTTCCTCCTCCCCCTCCCCATCATCCCCCTTCCTCCTCCTCCTCCTCCTCCTCCTCCTCCTCCCCCCCCTCTCCTCCTCCTCCTCCTCCTCCCCCTCCTCCTCCTCCTCCTCCTCCAGCATATGACATTTATTTGTTACCACCTGGTTGTTGTTGATATTAGTTATTCACTTGTGGTTAGAAAGATTCTGTCTGGGCCCTCAATCTGCTTCCTTCCCGGCTTCTCTAAAAATAGGACCTTCATTAACGTGGAAGAGGTTGTATCCAGAAGAGCTTTTCTCAAGTGTCACCACAGATGAGCCGAGGTGGCGCAGTGGTTAGAGTGCAGCACTGCAGGCTACTTCAGCTGACTGCAGTTCTGCAGTTCGGCTGTTCAAATCTCACCGGCTCAGGGTTGACTCAGCCTTCCATCCTTCCGAGGTGGGTAAAATGAGGACCCGGATTGTTGTTGGGGGCAATACGCTGACTCTGTAAACCGCTTAGAGAGGGCTGAAAGCCCTATGAAGCGGTATATAAGTCTAACTGCTATTGCTATTGCTATAGATACCAGGAGTTGAGACTCTGAGGTCATCAAACTGATTGGAATAAATTGGACAACCTCCGGGGATTTTGATCCAGCAGCTCTGAGTACGGCAAAGGCTGCCTCCAATCCATTGCTTTTCCGCAAAATTTGTCCACCCATGCTTCTGCCTTTGCATCTAACACGGCGTGAACAGGAATTTCTGCATATTGGAACCAGCTTTCTCATTTTTCTCCCTTTAGGCAATAAACTCATAGCTTCCCGCAATTCCTTTTTTTTTTTTAAACTTCTCAACAGACCAGCAAGCTGTAGTAAAAGACTCTGGTCTTTGCATTTATTTGAGAAACACTAATTGGTTGGCTTGGATTCCCCCGCAGGTTTAAACATTTAAAAAAATTCCCTTTTTGCAACCTCGTAATCCCTTAATTTGGAGCAGAGCTGGGACGACTGGATGGAGCTGTGCATTTACTGGCCAGAAGCCCTCCCTGACGCCTATGCAGAGTTCAGAACAGATATTTTTTTTCCTTTGTGCCCGAGGAAAGGAACATTTGCCTCTACCTAGGATTGAACCTTCCGAGCGGGAGGAAAGCGTCTTCACCACTGGGCCATCACGCCGCTCAATTTGTTTAAAGATACGGATCATAAAAACCGTAGGGTGCGTGAAGAGAACTTGGGAGGTCATCTAGCTCGCCCACGTCGTCTTACTACTTCATGGGACAAATTCTTCCACTCGCTAAGTGACAGGAACCCAGGGCCTAGCATCTGTAGGCATTAAGAAGGTGTAACCATGTTCCTGGTTACGAAGGTGGGAGCGGAATCCGGGTGACATTGCGGTCCATCATAACAACCGCAATGTTGGAATGGATCTTGGAGGACTTCTAGTTCTTGCTCAAGCAGGAGGTCCTATGCGCATTTCAATCCACTTTCCTCTTGAAAACCCCCCCAGTGACAGAGTCTCTGCAACTTCTGGTGGCAAGTCGTTCCACTGATTAATTAGCAAACTGTCAGGAAGTTTCTCCTTAGTTCTAGGTTGCTTCTCTCCTTGATTAGTTTCCACCCATTGTGGAATGTTTTTAAGTGCTTTGGAGAATAGTTTGACTCCCTTTTCTTTGTGGCAGCCCCTGAGATATTGGAAGACTGCTATCCTGTCTCCCCTGGTCCTTCTTTTCATTAAAGTAGATGAATAACCGATTCCTGCAAACATTCTCCATATATATTAGCCTTCAGTCCCCTAGTCATCTTGGTTGCTCCTCCTTGCAATCTCTTTCTAGATTGGATTCTCTCCTTGATTTGCTTCTTGTCCTGTCTTCAGCTGCTTTGGAGAATAGCTTGATTCACACACACACACACACACACACACACACACCGTTCTTCTTTGTGGCACCCCCGGAGATATTGGAAGACTGCCAACATCAACTGGTGCTTGCTGTTTATTCTAAATCCCCATAAGCCAGTTAGTTGCTTTTCATAAATTTGATTCTACCCAGGAAGGCTGTGTGTGTGTGTGTGTGTTTGTGTGTGTGCAATCATCTTTCTTTGAGTTGCTTATTTGCTTAAACAAGCAAGAAAACAAAATGCAATGCGCCCCAAATGGTTTAAATCAATCTGGTCCGATTTATTTATTTTCAAATTCTGGCACACACACACACACACACACACACACACACACACACACACCCCTCGCTTCCTCCTCTAGTATATTGTTTCCAAAATTTCCCCTCCACTTTCTTCTTTTGTCTTTCTTGTTTGAGGAACACGATAGTCATCTCGGTTTACAGGGCTATAAAAATGCTTTTATGGTTTCCGGTACTAGCATATTTATTACGACTCTTTTCTAATCCTTATCCCCGCACCCCCGTTCCCTGCCTGTAAGTAAGACACTCAAACTGGTCCATTAATCTCCGGGTGGTTGGAGAGCATGAAAGGGCAGTGCTTTCTCGAGAGGAACTCAGGGTTTACTACCCCTGTCTGAGAATTAAAATATGCCAGGGGGGCACCAAGCTAAGGAGCGCCGTGCCATGATCGGTACGGGCAGTTCTTGACTTACGACACTTATGTCGCTAAGCGAGATGGTTGTTCTGGGAATTCCGCCCCATTTTAGCTGGCCACGGTTGTTACATAAGTCGCTGCGGCTGTTGAATTAGGAATGTGGTTGCTAAATGAAGTTGTTTGTCAGACGGTTGCAGAAGAGAGGATTGCGGAGGAGTAGGATTCAGCTGGTTTGGATCGGTTTGGCCAACCCTCACTCTCACAGTTTTTGGCGAACCGGTTGTTAAATGCGTGCACAACAACACATGCACCCCCGTGCCCCATTTTGAGCCTGGAAAGCCTCCTGCACCAACCTGGAAGCCAAAACGGCATGTGGGGGCTGTCAGGTTTCCAAATAGCATCCAAAAGTAAATCAGAGTCCGAGGCAAAGTATTGCTCAAAGTTCCAATTTATTAGGAGAGCCTTGTTGGCACATGTGGGAAAACCTGAATCTGAAAGCTTCCCAGTTTCCCCCACCCAGTTGAACGTTGCCCCCACACCCACAAGTCCATCCCATGGTCCGATCTCCCACTGCCACGCTGGCAGTTTCCACCCATCCAGTTCTGGTCAGGTGCAGAGGTGCAGAGACAAAGGATGACCTTGGCTTTCTAGAAAGAATGTTGTTATGGCTACCTATCATCTAACTCCGTACAAACCCCACTCCCATTTTCCCACCACAGAAAATGCATAGCAGAATAAATAGAAAGTGTGGGCAGGCCAAAGACCCACGAGAAAAGAACGCTGCAGGCCCCACACCTTTACTATTTTCATTATGATTTCTGAATAACAGAAGAACCAAGTTGGAAGGGACCTTTGTGGTCTTCTAATGAAATCTTCTGCTCAACGCATTCCAAACAAATGAACACCTCTGCATGGAATTTATTTCCGTACAGAAAAATAAACAAACAATGTACTTAGCAATGGGCACGGGAATACTCAGGAAAGGTTCTGGGGTTCCACCACAAAACCGCGCTCGACTAAAGCACGCTCGACTAAAGCACGCTCAACTAAACCGCGTCGCTGATGTCATCAACAGGGCGACAACAGCGCCGAGACAGAAGCACGCTGTAAACCCTAAACCTAAAATTAACCCCTAAAGCTAAACCTAACCCCCCTAAACCTAAACCTAACCCTAAACCTAACCCTTAACCTAACCCTAAACCTAATCCTTAACCTAATCCTAACCCTTAACCTAACCCTAAACCTAATCCTAACCCTTAACCTAACCCTAAACCTAATCCTAACCCTTAACCTAACCCTAACCCTAACCCTAAACCTAACCCTAAACCTAATCCTAACCCTTAACCTAACCCTAAACCTAACCCTAAACCTAATCCTAACCCTTAACCTAACCCTAACCCTAATCCTAACCCTTAACCTAACCCTAACCCTAACCCTTAACCTAACCCTAAACCTAACCCTAAACCTAACCCTAAACCTAACCCTAAACCTAACCCTAAACCTAACCCTAAACCTAATCCTAACCCTTAACCTAACCCTAAACCTAATCCTAACCCTTAACCTAACCCTAACCCTAACCCTAACCCTTAACCTAACCCTAAACCTAATCCTAACCCTTAACCTAACCCTAAACCTAATCCTAACCCTTAACCTAACCCTAAACCTAATCCTAACCCTTAACCTAACCCTAAACCTAATCCTAACCCTTAACCTAACCCTAAACCTCACCATGGGAGATTGGACTGTGTGATGGACTTGTGGGTGTGGGGGCAAGATCTTGGACTTTCAACTGGGTGGGGGAAACCGGGAAGCTTTCAGATTTGGGTTTTCCCAGTTGTGCAGACACGGCTCTCTTCATCAATTGGAACTTTGAGCAATGTTTTGCCTCTGTCTCTGAGTTACTAGTTGGAACCCTGACAAATGCATATTCTACCAGTATATACAAGGCGTATTACTGATATAGACGTGTTGAGCTTTGCTCTCTAAAAGAAGAAAAAAATAATAATGTTCATTTTTCTTCCTAACTTTCTTTTACTTGTCTGTTCCTTTCACCCTTTTCTTCTCCCAACGGAGTGATTTATTGTTTCCTGGCACTTTTCAGCGCAAGCGAGAAGTGGGGTGGGGGGGAGGATGGTTATTTTTCTCGCTGGGCAAAGGACTTTGGCTTACAAATAGCACTGAGATGCACACACCTTCAGTGTGTCTCTTTGTAATCTCTTGTCGCAATCAAGACGTTTGCTGAGCAACGAGGAGTTTCATCCCGACACACTTTGCTCAAGTGTCAATCACACAACCGAGTTGCTAATCATTCTTGCTCTCCTCCAGGTACTCATTTCGAGTCAGGTGGGAGGTTTTAAACCTCAGGTGGGGAGGAGGTCTCGGAATGAAGAAACCTTGGAGAACTACCATATTTGTGTCTCTGTAGTAAGTTGGCGCATATTCTGATCATCCAGGAGCCGAGGTGGCGCAGTGGGTAGGGTGCAGTACTGCAGGCCACTTCAGCTGACTGCTATCTGCAGTTCGGCGGTTCAAATCTCACCGGCTCAAGGTTGACTCAGCCTTCCATCCTTCCGAGGTGGGTAAAATGAGGACCCGGATTGTTGTTGGGGGCAATATGCTGACTCTGTAAACCGCTTAGAGAGGGCTGAAAGCCCTATGAAGCGGTAGATAAGTCGAACTGCTATTGCTATTGCTATCCAGGGAAAGACTGTTGAGAAAGACAGATCACTTAGTTCCAAAGCAAAACCTCGGTGTATATTTTTAAGATACAGGTAGTCCACGAATTACAAGAGTTTTAGTGACCATTTTTCAACGGCATTGAAAAATGCTATTTTAGTGACTTATGATGATTTTTTTTCACACTTACAACAGGGGTAGCATCCTTCCTTGGTTACGTGATAAAAATGGAGTCCTCGCGTCCCATGATGGCTGTTAAGCAAGGAGTTCATGTGATTGCCTCGCTTAATGAAGAGAGGAGAGGGAAAATAGAAAAGAGAGGAGAAGAGAGAGAGGAGAAGGGACGGAAGAGAGAGAGGAGAGGAAGGAAGAGAGGATGTAGTAAAGGAGGGGAGAGAGTAAAGGAGGGGAGAGAGGAAAGGAGAAGAGAATGGAAGGGAGAGGGGAGGGGAGTAAAGAGGAGTAGGGGATAGAGAGGAGAAGAGAGGAGAGGTGGGGAGAGAGGAGAGGAGAGGGGAAGGAAGAGGGAATGAAGGAGAGGAGAGGGCAGGAGAAGGGAAGGGAGAGAAGAGAGGAGGGAAGAGAGGAGGGGAAGGGTGATAGGAGAAGAGGGAGGAGAAGGGTATGGAGAGAGGAGAGGCTGAGGAAGGGGGAGAGGAGTGGGGAAAGAAGGAGAGGATGTGGGAGAAAGAAAAGAAGGGAGAGGGGAGGAGAAGGGAAGGGAGAGGAGAGACCAAGAGGGGAAGAGAGGAGGTGAGAGAGGAGAGGATGAAGGAGAGGGGAAGGGAAGGGAAGGGAGAGAAGAGAGGAGGGACAAGAGGAGAGGGGAAGTGTGATAGGAGAAGAGGGAGGAGAGGAGAGATGGAGAGGGGAGGGGAGGGGACCCTCCATCTCCTCCCCCACCCACCCTCCCCTCCGATCCCCGCTCCTATTGATTAAAAAAAAAAGTAGTTCTTCATTTGTAAAGCCAGCCGAGCGAAACTGGTTGCCTAAATTAGAAACCGCTTATAAAACGCGGAGCTGGGATTAGTTGAACAGCTTTTCCCTTGAAAGTTCCCAATGAAACAAAACAGTTGTGAGCTAAATTGTCCGAATGTGTTAATCCCTGGCTGACATCTTCTCTGATGGGAAGGCAATTTCTACCGAAATTGGGGTAAAAGCCTAATAAACGGACGTCGAATTCTCCCAAAGTGCACACTGTTCAAAACATTTAGCTTGGGTATAAATCTTCTTTTTTTAAAAAAAAAATTTTTTTTTATACTGGATGATTCTTCTAAAGTGCCTGGGGTTCACTTCCAAGTTTTTTAATGCATGTTTACTGGCTGCGAGGTAATTAAAATTGGATTTTGTTTTAACTGCCTTGTTAAATTTCACTTGCGTAAATTCAAAGGTGTATGTATGTATGTATGTATGTATGTATGTATGTATGTATGTATGTATGTATGTATGTATGTATGTGTATTTATTTATCAGCACAAATACAACACAAATGTAACAAAGGCAATATTTGGGCATACCAGGGGTTTTGACTTTAAATATATATATTTAAATATGTGTGTGTGTGTGTGTGTGTGTGTGTGTGTGTGTGTATGTATGTATGTATGTATGTATGTATGTATGTATATATTTGTGTTGTATTTGTGCTGATAAATAAATAAAGGGAGACTAGCATATAACAAAGGCAACAGTAAAAATATTGGGTTTCTGTCGTGATGGACTCTTGTGACGAGCCGATGGACAGAGAATGGAAGCAGTTAGCTTCCTCCCATAATTGGGGCATACCAGGGGTTGTGACACTAAATGTATACCTACTACCCTGGCTTAAGCTGATAAGGAGGAGGACCTGTGGCTTAATAGTTAAGACTTCTGCCTGAGATGTAATACAGTCAGGTTCGAATCCCAGTAAGGGTATGGCTAGCTGATGAGAGCTAAATAGCTTGAAATAGATCTATACTAGTCTCCCTTTATTTATTTATCAGCACAAATACAACATATATATATATATATATATATATATATATATATATATATATATATATATATATATGTGTGTGTGTGTGTGTGTGTGTGTATGTGTGTGTGTATATATATATGTGTGTGTGTATGTATGCATACATGTATGCATACATGTATGTATATGTATATGTATATATGTATGTATGTGTGTATATATGTGTGTGTGTGTATAAATATATGCATATGCTATGTTTATTTTGGGCTCGCAGCCAGCTTGAGCCAGGACTGATAAAGATATTTCCTTTGAAGTTCTGTCTGGCTGTCGTTTGTGAACAAGAAAGGTGTTCCCTTCCCACGAAAGGTCTTCCCTATTTTTCTACTTGCATTTTTACGTGCTTTCAAACTGCTAGGTTGGCAGAAGCTGGGAGAAGTCACGGGAGCTCACTCAGTTATGCAGCTGAAGTGCCAACCTTTCTGACAAGCTCAGCATCTTAGCCACTGAGCCACCGCATCCCTATGGTTAAACTGAACTAAAGATCTCTCTATATTTTAATCTTCACATGAAGGGTTATTCTTTCCTCCTGGCCCTGAAAAAGTTGTGGAGAACATTTCATTTAGTTAAATCATTCTTTATCTCTCCAACTTACTTTTTTTTTTTACGAACCCTCTTAATTCTCTTATTTCCTCTCGATTCTCGATATTTCCATATTCTTAGACTCGAGTTGGCTTGATAAAAAAAAACCCTGCTCCATAATCATATATTAGAGGGGTCCATAAAACACCCATTTCCTGCCCGGTTCCATTCTAAATTGTAAAATATGAGCAGGGCAGACACGGAACGGCTGAGAATTAGGGACAGTTTCTTTGTTCCTTCTGCTATGCTGTTTATTAATGAGCCGTCTAAATAAGGAAACAAAAGGCAAACGAAAACAAGTTAATTAAAAAAAAATACATAATGTCAGACGAGGTTTGATTAAAACCTTGATTGCAAGCTGGAACACGCTTTTCTATTTCTGCTGATTTTGCAATCATAAATCACAGCTAAACTTCGTGCCCGGAAAGGTGAAAATAGTTTTTTTAATGGTTTGTCCTTCAGTCGAAAAAGAATTACCCTCCGAGAGGACATGGAAGTAAGTTTTGAAAAGTTGATCAAAATTCAAACACTTGGCAACTGGCATGTACTTCCCACTGTTGCCGTGTGTTGGGGGGGTCACGCAATCCCCTTTTACGACCGTCTGACAAGCAAAGTCAACGGGGAAGCAAGATTCACTGAAGAAATGTGGTACTCACTGAACAACTGCAGTGTGTTATGATGATTTATTAGCTGACCAGCCGTTGTAAGGCTATAAACCGAGATGATGCAATGAGAATGAGTCAGCAGGGTTACTGTCACTTTAAGAGGCTGCCTATATAAGAGAGGCCCTGTGAGTTACTCTCTTTCTGTGTGCTTTCCATGTTATAGTTGAAGATTGATTTATTGATTGGTTTTGCCTAGTATGTGTATGTATATATGTATATGTACCATATTTTTCGGAGTATCAGACACTCCGAAGTATAAAACACACCTAACTTTGGGGGAGGAAAACAAGGGGGGGGGAGGAATCTGCTTCAGCCTCCCAGCAATTTGCCTCCTTGCAACAAACAGCAAACAGTACAGAAGATATACACTGTTTGTGGGAGGCAGAGGCCAAAGAGTAGGGGCCGGTGGGTGGGTGGGGCTACATTCAGTGTATAAGACATACCCAAATTTTCACCCTCTTTTAGGGGGGAAAAGGTGTGTCTTATACTCTGAAAAATATGGTAAGTCTTTTATATAAACCACTGTTTGAAAGACAAAAAACTCTTGTGTACTTTATTTTGCTCCTGGGTTGCCTCAAAATAGTAGTCACACTGTGTACACTCTGACACAGTGATCCACTTAAGAACGGTGGCAAGAAAGTTCGTGAAATGGAACAAAACTCACTTAACAACTGTCTCGGTTAGCCACATAAATCCTGGGCTCCATGGTGGCGGTAGGTTGAGCCTTAACTGTCTCAGGGAATTCTGCACGCCACAAATGTTTATGTTGGACTTGGTGTGCAGTGTGTGATCTCATCTAACAACATATTTTCTCTCTCTCCTCTTCTTTTTCAGCCACCCAGATTGATCCAAACGAAATTCAAGATATTTTTCAAAGTACTTCCGCCAGCGTTTTCCGAATTAATGCCAACGGTTCGTATGTCAAACATCTTGGGAGGTTAATTTCCTGCGTCTTTTGTGTGCAAATATTTTAAAAAAACCTGGAAGGCGGGAGGAGGAGGGGGAGGGGGAGAATAAATAAGTTTAAACGCAAAGAAATATATACCATCTTTATTATTATTAATATTTTTTTTTAACACGGAGTAAAAATAGTTTGCCGTATGGCTTACTCAAGATGTGCAGACACACTTTCGACTTGGAATGTTCTTGCGCTATTACGGCATCGTCTGTGGCATTACAGCTTTAGTAATCCAGATTTGTTCTTCAAGGTGTCGCGTGATTATCATATTGATTTGCAAATTAAATGTGGGTAGGCAATGAAGGAAGGAAGGAAGGGGTGAAGGAGGTGAGGTTATGCCTACGTTGAGTTGCAATCTCTACCTCCTTCCTTACTTCAGCGGGGCGCCTAGAAAGTATCTAACAGAGGGATACAATCAAGATCAAGGGAGGTACTAATACAGCTCTATAAAGCCCTAGTAAGACCACACCTAGACTACTCCATCCAGTTTGGGTCACCACACTATTAAAAAGATGTTGAGACTCTAGAGAACATGCAGAAAAGAACTTCTACTTTGATGGTAGAAGTGCGGGGAGACACTGACCAGGAGGTGAATCATCCTTGAGTATCTTCCTTACTCTGCTAAAGCAGCGAGACCTGGTGATGTCATCCAGTGGTGTTAGAGGGCAACCAATGATTTTTTGGGCCGAATTGATCATTCTCTGTATGGCCTTCCTGTCTGCAGCAGTTAAACCAGCATACCACACTGTAATGCAGTATGGTGGACCGATAGAAAGAGGTCATCAGCCGTTCTTCCACCTGATTTTTTTCGCAGGACTTTCTTCTGAGTAAAACTGCCCGTGGCACGCAGAGCTATATTTGCTGGCATGCGAGTCTGTCAGCTTCAGCTGATTTTTGGCCTTCCGAGGGCCAGGGGGGGCCACTTTCACCCTCCCCAGGCTTCAGAAAAGCCTCTGCATCCTGGGCAGAGCGAAAAAGGCCCAACGGACCAACTGGAAGTTCGGAAATGATGCGTTTCCGCCTTCCGGAGGGCCTACAGGGGTCTAGTGGAGGCCATTTTCGCCCTCCTCAAGCTTTGGGAAAACCTCCAGAGCTTGGGGTATTGGACCTGGGTACTTGAGAGACCGCCTGCTGCCAATTACCTCCCAAAGACCCATTAGATCTCACAGGGTTGGCCTCCTCCGGGTTCCGTCTGCCAGCCAATGCCATCTGGCTACGACCCGGGGGAGGGCCTTCTCTGTGGCAGCTCCGGCCCTTTGGAACGAACTCCCCGCGGAGATTCGGACCCTCACCTCTCTCCTGGCCTTCCGAAAAGCCGTTAAAACCTGGCTGGGTCGGCAGGCCTGGGGTTGATGAGCTCCCTTCCCCTCTCGACAGGTGTGGTTGTTGGTTATTTTAAATGCCTGTTTTGTATTTGTATGGTCCCTTTCCCGTTTGAGTTGTTCGCCGCCCTGAGTCCCTTTTAGGGAATAGGGCGGCATATAAATAAAATAAAACTTCAAACTTCAAAAAACAGGCCCAACGGGCCAACCAGAAGTTTGGAAATGATATATTTTTGGCTTCCAGGGGGCTGGGGGAGGCCGTTTGTGCCCTCTCTAGGCTTCAGGAAAGCATCCAGAGCCTGAGGAGGGCAAAAAACAGGCCCAAAGGGCCAACTGGAAGCTTGGAAACGATCCACTTCTGGCTTCTGGAAGGCCTCCAGGGGGCCGGGGGAGGCTTTTTTCACCCTCCCCAAGCTTCAAGAAAGCTTCCGGAGCTTGGGGAGGCCGAAACACACAGGCATAGGTGAGTGGCATGCATTATTTGTGGGTGTGGACATGCGTGCGTGCACAACAGCCAGATTCACTTAAGAACCGTGGTAGTAACTGAACAACTGCAGTGTGTTATGATGATTTAATAGCCGACCAGCTGCTAAACAGAGGTGGTGCAATGAGAATGAGTCAGCAGGGTTACTGTCACTTTAAGAAGCTGTCTATATAAGAGAGGCCCTGTGAGAGTGGTTACTCTCTCCCTGTGTGCTTCCCTGTTATAGTTGAAGATTGATTGATTGCTTGGTTTTGCCTAGTATGTGTATGTATGTATATGTACTGTATTTTTTGGAGTATAAGACGCTCCAAAGTATAAGACACACCTAGCTTTTGGGGAGGAAAACAAGGGGAAAAAATCTGCTTCTGCCTCATGTGAAAGTGGGTGGGACGCATTGATTTGTGGGTGTGGGCATACATGTCTGTGCGATAGCGCGCACAAACACAATTTTGGCACGCCTTCGCAAAAAGGTTCGCCTTTGCTGCGATAGGTGGACAATAATGCCGAATCTAATCTGAACATATGGCTGACCGCGTGTCCAACCACGATAAAAAGAAAGAGGGGGGAAGCCTGGATAATAGGACAGGACCAGAGGTGGTATTCAGCCGGTTCAGACCGGTTCATCTGAACCGGTAGCGGAAATCACGGGTGGGGGCATCCTGGGCCCATACACCCACCCTGGCTGTATGCCGGCCTATTTAGGAACGTTTTCAACGCCAAGCGCATGTGCGGAAGGCGTGCGAGCAAGCAAAGTGTATGAATGGAAGGCCAAGCACATGCGTGGAAGGACCGCCTGCGCATGGCGAACCAGTGGTAACAAAATGTGAAACTTACTGCTGGATAGGACCATCCCAAACAGATTTCAATCCCCTGTTTAAGTGATTGTAGCAACACCTTCTACTATAGCTTTCTTTTCCCTGTAGAAGAGTAATTTCATCTGACTAAAGTTTGGATCTTTATTGGTGGTTAGAGAACAGACGTAAGAATTAATATTAAAAGAAGTTATCTAAAGCACAGAAAATGTATTAACACTCAATATAACTAATTGAGTTAAATAAATTACAATAGGATGGTTATAATATTAGATACTTGGAAATTAAGCCGAGGTGAGATTAAATAATGAATAAGATTGTATATTTTAATGTTGGCACACAATATTTTTACACTGGTTAATGTAAAAATGGAGTGTTTATATGAAAATAAAATTTAAAAATTAAAATAAAAAAAATGAGAATTCCCCATTGAACAATAGTCAAGTTGTGTTGTTCCCATTGCAGGTCTGAATCAATCCTGGTTTATATCCGAAAGTTGGCTGTGCTTCCTGGCCAACCCACTTTCATTAAAATAATGTCTTTTATTTTTTTTCCCCCAGTGACATCTCTGGAAAGAAGTCTTAAATTTCTGGGGACAGAAAATGACACACCGGAACTGCGCGATGTCCTGTGAGTCTCTCTGAAAATTCCAGATTGGTTCATTGCGCTTCAATTCCCAACGCGGGTGAAGCTCCAATGCGCAAAATGTTGTCCCTTAAGATGATGCTAGAATTTCATTTTTAAATGAAACCTTTTATAATCCCTTGGTAAGGCCACTCCTGGAATCCTGCATCCAGTTTTGGTCGCCACGCTGTAAAAAAGATGTGGAGACTCTAGAAAGAGTGCAGAGAAGAGCAACAAAGATGATTAGGGGACTGGAGGTTAAAATATATAAAGAACAGTTTCAGGAAGTGGGTATGTCCAGTTTAATGAAAAGAAGGAGTAGGGGAGACATGATAGCAGTCTTCCAATATCTCAGGGGTTGCCCCAAAGAAGAGGGAGTCAAGCTAATCTCCAAGGCACCTGAAGGCAGGACAAGAAGCAATGGGTAGAAACTAATCAAGGAGAGAAGCAACTTAGGAGAAATTTCCTGATAGTTAAAACAATTAATCAGTGGAACAACTTGCCTCCAGAAGTTGTAAATGCTCCAACACTGGAAGTTTTTAAGAAGTTGTTGGATAGCCATTTGTCTGAAATGGTATAGGGTTTTCTGCTAAGCAGGGGGTTGGACTAGAAGACCTCCAAGGTCCCTTCCAACTCTGTTATTTTATTCTATCCTTGTGGGTCTGTGTATTTCTTTCTTTCGTAGCAGGAATTCTTTTCAATGATGGATTGTTGGATTTTTGGATTGTTCCCTACTCTGAGCTTTCAGGTTGTGGAGAACTTTAACTAAATTTGTGGATAATTTCATTTCATTTCATTTATTAAATTTATAGGCCGCCCAATCCTGGAGGAATCCGGGCAGCTTACAATGAATTTAACTAGCAATCTAGATGATAGGCTCAAGATCCAGATGGATCTTAACAGACTTGAACCCTGGGCCTTCCCTAACAAGATGAAAATTCAATGTAGAGAAAAGTAAAGACACTTAATCAAGAAAAACCAAAAGGACACATATAGATGGTGTGATACCAGGCTTAATAGCAGTAACTGTGAGAGGGATCTTGGAGCCTTAGTGGACAACCAACTAAATATGAGCCAGCAGGCTGCATCGACAGCCAAAAAAGCTAACACAATCCTAAATTGCATTAATAGAGGGATACAATCAAGATCAAGTGAGGCGCTAATACCACTCTATATAGCCTTAGTAAGACCACACCTAGAGTACTGCATCCAGGTTTGGTCACCACACTGTAAAAAAGATGTTGAGATTCTAGAAAGAGCGTGGAGAAGAGCAACAAAGATGATTAGGGGACTGGAGGCTAAAAAATATGAAGAACGGTTGCAGGAACTGGGCATGGCTAGTCTAGTGAAGGACCAGGGGAGACATGATAGCAGTCTTCCAATATTTCAGGGGTTGCCACAAAGAAGAGGGAGTCAAGCTATTCTCCAAAGCACCGTCAACGGGTGGAAACTAATCAAGGAGAGAAGCAACTGAGAACTCAGAAGAAATTTACTGACAGTGAGAACAATTAATCAGTGGGAAAACTTGCCTCCAGAAGTTGTGAATACCCCAACACTGGAAGTTTTTAAGATGAGATTGGACAACCGTTTGACTGAAATGGTTTAGGGCTTCCTGCCTAGGCAGGGCGTTGGACTAGAAGTCCTCCAATAGGTTATTCCAGTGTTTCTCAACGTTAGCAACTTGAAGATGTCTTGAACTTGAAGCATTCGCTGGCTGGGGAATTCTAGGAGTTGAAGTCCAGACATCTTCAAGTTGCCAAAATTGAGAAACACTGGGTTATTCTATTCTATAATGAAGGCATGACATTCTGAAGGTAGCCTTCAAAGCTAGAGAACCATCATTCAAGGTCCCAGCTTGCTCTCGGCCTTCAGATTGGGTGGGAGAAATAGGAAAATCAATAGCTGGCAGGCCGGAGAAAGCAATGGGGTGTCAGAAATGATGGAGTAGTGATGCTAAAATAAGAGAGAGAGAGAAAAAAAATATCAATGCCCACAAATCATATTCGTACGTTCCATTAAACAGAGGAGAACCGTTAACTGGGAAGAAGACTTGGAAGCCATCACGGTCCAGCCAATGCAGGGATCCAGATGGAAACGTTACCGACCCTTATTAAAGAAAGGTTTGGAACTTGCAATAGGCAATGCAGAGCACATAACCCTGTGTGTATATACTACGATGGTAGCTACTTTTGGTCTTTAAATTAAAGGCGGTGGACTAGGATCTGAGAGAGTCCGGCCTGAGTCACAAAGAGAGCTGGCGGACTTTGAAGAGATGTGTTGTGTCTCGGTCCCAAAAAGAAGACAGTTGTGGACAATTACTCAAATTGCTGGTTCACTTCTTCCTTCCTTCCCTTCCTTCCTTCCTTCCTTCCTCTCAATCATACATCCCCTTTCTTCTTTCCTTCTTTCTCCTTTTACATTTCCTCCCTCCCTTCCTACATTTCCTTCCTTCCTTCCCTTCCGGCTGCTCTCTCGTTTTTGTTCCTTTTTCCTTTCCAACTTTCTTCCTTCCTGTTTCTCTCTCCCTCTTTTTCGCTTTCCTTTCTTTTCACTTTCATTTTTCCTTCATCCTTCCCTCTTTCTCTTTCATGCCTTTTTCTTTTTTCCTTCCTTCCTTCCTGTTTCTCTCTCCATCTTTCTCTTCTTTCTTTGTTTTTCATTCCTTCCTTCCTCCATTTCCTTCTTCTTTTCTCCTTCTCCTTCTGTTTCTCCCTCCTCTTCCCTCTCTGTCTCCTTCTCTTTCATCCCTTTTCTTTTTTCTTTCCTTTTGCTCCTCCCTCCCTCCCTCCTTCCTTTCCCCCTCCCTCCCTTCTGTTCCTTTCCCCCCTCTCCCTCTGTTTCTCCCTCCTCTTCCCTCTCTGTCTCCTTCTCTTTCACTCCTTTTCTTTTCTCTTTCCTTCTTTCCTTTTGCTCCTCCCTCCCTCCTTCCTTCCTTTCCCCCTCCCTCCCTTCTGTTCCTTTCCCCCCCCCTCTCTCTGTTTCTCCCTCCTCTTCCCTCTCTGTCTCCTTCTCTTTCATTCCTTTTCTTTTTTCTTTCCTTTTCTCCTTCCTTCCTCCCTCCCTCCCTCCTTCCTTTCCCCTCCCTCCCCATCCATGTTTCTGCATCTGGTTGAGGCTTGTGTCCCATGCAATCATTTCACTAAAACGATTGAAGAAAGTTAGCACCCACACCCCTCCTCAAAGAATAAAATATTTTTAGGGAATATTTCCAAAGGCAGGCTATTATATTTCCCCTAAAAGAGAAATGGAAATCTTAAGGGAGACAGAAACTCAGAGCTTCATCTCCTTGTCCCCAGCTGATATTTGGTGCCCATTGAGCAGGAGTGGACCATCTTATCTACAAAACAAAGGACCTCCAGCTCCAGGGTGGTGGGATTAAGACATGACCCTCCGCAACATCATCGGATTATCTAGCTCACCACATGGTACCACCAAGCTCCTTCATTAGATCACCTAGCAAGATTCAACCAAGCCTGGGACACAGAGAGCCTACAAAGCCAGCTAAGATCCCATCCCCTGGGAGTCTTGACAGCTAATAGGATACTTGCCCTTGCCACAGGAACAGGAAGCTCAAGTTCAAAACCCCAAAAGGGGAGGTAAATAGCTCTCACTCTCCATGTGGTCAGCTACCCAGGACCTCACGTGGTCCTGTCCATCAATAAACCATCTTTCCAATCAGCCTCCATGTTTCCATTGTCTTTCTCCCCACTTGGAACTGAACCCAGATGGACATTTCTTCCAATATCCCCCATAATGCTACCTATGCAGGTTTTAAGAGGAAATATGATAAAAAAAGGCAAAAACAAAACAGTAAGAACTATTCATATTAAACCCAACCCAGGGTAACAAAACAAAATAAAAAAAGCACAAAACTTCCATGGGAAGGATAAGTAAGCAAGGTTAATTCATACACACCACCACCTGCCAACACATCAATATACTGTGATTATTTGTTACAAATGTGTCACTCACAAAATGCTCCTCGGCATTAACACAGCAAAATGAACATCAAACCAAGGAGCATTGGAAGTTTGCTGCAAAAGTTTTTTTTTTTTTAAATGAAATTGTCTTTAAATTCTGCTCTTCTTCTTCTTCACTTCAAGTGCTAAATCTGGGAAATGGGGGTGGGGGGGATTCTTCTCCCTCCTCTTCACCTCCAGTCTTTCATTGCACCTGCAATCCCATAATCATATTTGAAAGCACTTCACGAGAACATAAATAACAAACTTGGTTTCCTCCATTAGCAACCCTGATCCATTTATTTATTAAAGGATCTGCAGGAACTTTCGCCACTGATAAAACCTAAAGTTGTTTACAACAACGCTATGAAGCAAAAACGGTGAAATAAAACCAAGCCGTAAAAGGGTAACTTATATAATGGAGTAACAGAGTTGGAAGGGGCCTTGGAGGGCTTCTAGTCCAGCCCCCTACTCAAGCAGGAGAGACTATGCCATTTCAGGTAACGAGTAGAGAATAGAATAGAATAGAATAGATTAATGGAATAGAATAATAGAATAGCATAGCATAGCATAGAATAATAGAATAATAGCATAGTATAGAATAAAATAGAATAATAGAATAGAATAGACTAAAATAGAATAGAATAGTAGAATAGATTAGCATAGCATAGCAGAATAGAATAGAATAGAATAATAGAATAGAATAGAAGAATAGCATAGAATAGAATAATAGCATAACATAATGGAATATAATAGAAGAATAGAATAGAAGAATGGAATGGAATAGAATAGAATAGAAGAATAGAATAGAAGAATAGAATAGAAGAATAGCATAGCATAGAAGAATAGAATAGAATAATAGCATAGCATAATAGAACAGAATAGAAGAATAATAGAATAGAATAGAATAGATAATAGAATAGCTTAGCATAGCATAATAGAATAGAAGAATAGCATAGCATAGAATAGAAGAATAGCATAGCATAGAATAGAATGGAAAAGAATAATAGAATAGGATAATAGAATAGCATAGCATAGAATAGAAGAATAGCATAGAATAGAATAGAAGAATAGCATAGCATAGAATAGAAGAATAGCATAGCATAGAATAGAATGGAAAAGAATAATAGAATAGGATAATAGAATAGCATAGCATAGAATAGAAGAATAGCATAGAATAGAATAGAAGAATAGCACAGCATAGCATAGCATAGAATAATAGAATAGAATAATAGCATAGAATAGAAGAATAGAATAGAAGAATAGAATAGAATAGAAGAATAGAATAGAATAGAATAGAATAGAATAGAAGAACAGAGTTGGAAGGGACCTTGGAGGTCTTCTAGTCCAACCCCATGCTCAGGCAGGGAACCCTACACCAGGGGTTAGGGGCTTTTAACAGGGGCCAATTCAGACTCTTATGGGCCTGGACCGGCTGGGTGGGTGTGGCTAGGTGGTCATGTGACTGTGTGGGTGTGGCCAATCTAGCCGTCCATTTTGCTTTTGTTCTTGCTGTTCTTTCCCCCTCCTCTATTTAACACCCCCCCCCAGATCACTTGGCTATGAGAAACATCCTGAAAGGCTGTTTTTAAAGTCCTTTAAAGCACTACTTTTCAAGCTAGCAGCAGCCCCTCCCCATCTCACCTAGCTATCTATTTATTAAAAAAAAAAGGAAAGACTTTCCACTTGGCCATTTTTGAATAACAGGCTCACAGACTGATTGGTTAATTATGTGCTGTTCATCTGGCGCTTTCCCCAAGCATCTGAAGGCAAGAAACAATGGATGGAAACTAATCAAGGAGAGAAACAACCTAGAAGCAACCTAGAAGTTATGACAATGAGAACCATGAGCCAGTGGAACAGCCTTAACTGTGGGCTGATTGCCAAGCACCCACAATGTTTATTTTTTATTTATTTGATTTGTCAGTCATGACAAGATAATAGGTATAAGAATAAATATGAGTATGAATGAAATGGGTACGAATAAATGTGGACAGGGAAGGTGGGCGCGATGGTGCGCTTATGCACGCCCCCTTACAGACCTCTTAGGAATGGGATGAGATCAACAGTAGACAGTTTAAGGTTAAAGTTATGGGGATGTAACAACCGAATTGAGTAGCGCAGGGGTCTCCAACCTTGGCCATTTGAAGACTTGTAATAGCAAAGCTGGCTGAGGAATTCTGGGGGTTGAAGTCCACAAGTCTTCAAGTGGCCAAGGTTGGAGACCCCTGGAGTAGAGCATTCCAGGCGTTGACCACTCTGTTGCTCAAGTTGTATTTTCTGCAACCGAGTTTGGAGCGATTTACATTAAGTTTGTATCTGTTGTGTGCTTTTGCATTACTTCAAGAGGAAAAGAGAGTTGCTTTGTTGAAATGTTGTTCCCTAACTTTGCGAGGTCTTCTTGGTTCACCGAAGACAGGTCGGAGCTGATCCGTTGGGCGCGGAGTCAGAAATGCTAAGCTTTTATTCTTTCTCCCAAATATGCCAGATTAAACGACTCATTACTTGGGCAGATGAGACAAGTTAAGTAACTGTTCAGCCTGACATTCAAATGAAACGCTTAAAGAGAATGTGACGCTATCTCTAGAAATGTCCTCTCTGGCTTGACATAAAGCTCCAGGATTTTGCCAACTCTCTGATGGGCCCTCAGCCTGGATTTCACCGGCTCTCAACTCCTTTGGATTAAGGAATCAGACTTTTGAAACAAATCTACATTACAATGAACATCTCACCACTGTGAGAGAGACAAGGGGGAGCCTGATCTCCCAGGCAGTTTCCGAGAAAGTGCTGGAAAGTAAAGGTTTTGTTGAAGGAGATGGAGAGGGAGGAGGAGAGGAAGGGAGGGAGGAACAGAGAGAAAGAGAAAGAGAGGGAAGGAATGAAGGAGGAAGGGGGGGAGAGAGAGAGAGAGAGGAAGGAATGAAGGAAGGAGGTGGGGAGGAAGGGAGGAAGGAAAGAAGGAAAAGGAAGGAAATAGGGAGGAAGAATGGAATAGAATAGAATGTAGAGTAGAGTAGAGTATAGAATAGAATGTAGAGTAGAGTGTAGAATAGAATAGAAAGAATAGAATGTAGAGTAGAGTGTAGAATAGAATAGAATGTAGAGTGTAGAATAGAATAGAATGTAGAGTAGAATAGAATAGAATAGAATGTAGAGTAGAATGTAGACTAGAATAGAATAGAATGTAGAGTAGAGTATAGAATAGAATGTAGAGTAGAGTGTAGAATAGAATAGAATAGAATGTAGAGTAGAGTGTAGAATAGAATAGAAAGAATAGAATGTAGAGTAGAGTAGAGTGTAGAATAGAATAGAATGTAGAGTGTAGAATAGAATAGAATGTAGAGTAGAATAGAATAGAATAGAATGTAGAGTAGAATGTAGACTAGACTAGAATAGAATGTAGAGTAGAGTGTAGAATAGAATAGAATGTAGAGTAGAGAATAGAATAGAATGTAGAGTAAAGTGTAGAATAGAATAGAATGTAGAGTAGAGTGTAGAATAGAATAGAATAGAATAGAATGTAGAGAATAGAATAGAATGTAGAGTAGAGTGTAGAATAGAATAGAATGTAGAGTAGAGTGTAGAATAGAATAGAATGTAGAGAATAGAATAGAATAGAATAGAATAGAATCTAGAGTAGAGTGCAGAATAGAATAGAATAGAATAGAATGTAGAGTAGAGAATAGAATAGAATGTAGAGTAAAGTGTAGAATAGAATAGAATGTAGAGTAGAGTGTAGAATAGAATAGAATAGAATGTAGAGAATAGAATAGAATAGAATGTAGAGTAGAGTGTAGAATAGAATAGAATGTAGAGTATAGAATAGAATAGAATAGAATGTAGAGTAGAGTGCAGAATAGAATAGAATAGAATAGAGAAATAGGATAAGAAGAGAAGAGAATTCTTTATTGGCCAAGTGTGATTGGACACACAAGGAATTTGTCTTTGGTGCATAAGGTCTCAGCGTACATAAAAAGACAAGATACATTCGTCAAGAATCATAAGGTACAACACTTAATGATGGTCATAAGGTACAAATAAGCAATCAGGAAACAATATCAAAATAAATCGGAAGGATGCAAGCCACAAAGTTACAGTCCTGCAGTCATAAGTGGGAGGAGATGGGTGATAGGAACGATGAGAAGACTAATAGGAATAGTAATGTAGCCTTAGTCAATAGTTTGAGAGTGGTGAGGGAATTATTTGTTGAGCAGAATGCTTTCGTGCTTTCTCGATGACGTTTTTGATGCTAGGTGTCCGTTTTAGGTCTTGAGATATGATAGAACCTCGAAATGTGAAGCTCTCTATTGTTGACACTGTGTTGTCTAGGATTGTAAGAGGTGGTAGTATGGGAGGGTTTCTCCTAAAGGCTACCACCATTTGTATGGTTTTGAGTGTCTTCAGTTCCAGATTGTTCCGGTCGCGCCACAAGGCTAGTTATTCAACCTCTCGTCTCTATGCGGATTCATCGTTGTCTCAAATGAGACCAATCACTCTTGTATCATCTGCAAACTTCAATACTTCAACAGATGGAGGGAGAGAAAATGGAAGAAAGGATGGGAGGAAGAAAATGGAAAGGACGGAAGAAGGAAGGAAAGAAGGAAGGAGCGGGGTTAGGGAGAGGAAGGAAGGAAGGAAAGAAGGAAGGAAAGGGGTTAGGAAGAGGAAGGAAGGAGAGGGGTTAGGGACAGGAAGGAAGGAAGGAAGGAAGGAAGGAAGGAAGGAGGGGGGTTAGGGAGATAAACGAAGGAAGGAAGGAGAGGGGTTAGGGAGAGGAAGGAAGGAAGGAGAGGGATTAGAGAGAGGAAGGAAAGAAGCAAGTAAGGAAGGAGAGGGGTTAGGGAGAGGAAGGAAGGAAGGAAGGAAGGAGAGGAGAGGAGTTAGTGAGAGAAAGGAAGGAAGGAAGGAGAGGGATTAGGGAGAGAAAGGAAGGAAGGAAGGAGATGGGTCAGGGAGAGAATGGAAGGAAGGAAGGAAGGAAGGAGAGAGGTTAGGGAGAGAAAGGAAGCAAGGAAGGAAGGAAGGAGGGGGGTTAGGGAGATAAAAGAAGGAAGGAAGGAGAGGGGTTAGGGAGCGGAAGGAAGAAAGGAGAGGGGTTTAGGGAGAGGAAGGAAGGGAGAGGGATTAGAGAGAGGAAGGAAAGAAGCAAGTAAGGAAGGAGAGGGGTTAGGGAGAGGAAGGAAGGAAGGAAGGAAGGAAGGAGAGGAGAGGAGTTAGTGAGAGAAAGGAAGGAAGGAAGGAGAGGGATTAGGGAGAGAAAGGAAGGAAGGAAGGAGATGGGTCAGGGAGAGAATGGAAGGAAGGAAGGAAGGAAGGAGAGAGGTTAGGGAGAGAAAGGAAGGAAGGAAGGAAGGAAGGAGGGGGGTTAGGGAGATAAAGGAAGGAGAGGGGATAGGGAGAGGAAGGAAGAAAAGAGAGGGGTTTAGGGAGAGGAAGGAAGGGAGAGGGATTAGAGAGAGGAAGGAAAGAAGCAAGTAAGGAAGGAGAGGGGTTAGGGAGAGGAAGGAAGGAAGGAAGGAGAGGAGTTAGGGAGAGAAAGGAAGCAAGGAAGGAAGGAGAGGGGTTAGGGAGAGGAAGGAAGAAAAGAGAGGGGTTTAGGGAGAGGAAGGAAGGGAGAGGGATTAGAGAGAGGAAGGAAAGAAGGAGAGGGGTTAGGGAGAGAATGGAAGGAAGGAAGGAGAGGAGTTAGGGAGAGAAAGGAAGCAAGGAAGCAAGGAAGGAAGGAGAGGGGTTAGGGAGAGAAAGGAAGGAAGGAAGGAAGGAAGGAAAGGGCTCATTAGTGCTAGAAAAGAATGGGATTTGCTCTCTTGTTCTGTCACTGCTGGTGTGGTGGTTATTTCCTCCATAGGCATATTGTTTTCTTCTTGATTTTTCCCTAACTTACCCTGCAATGATCTTGGGCAAAATGCAGATAAAATCAGTCAAGTTGGGTTCCCATGCCCAGCCTTGGTCCCAACCTTCCCCATTAGAGAATCATTTTTTAAAAAATATGAATGATTTAGAATTTATATTTGTTTTTTTCCGACTCCTCGCCAATCCAGGAGGCTGTCAGATTGGATGAGCCCTTTGTCTCCGGGGTAACTTAATCCAAAACTGCATTGATTTTAAACCAAGGAGGTATTTCTTTCAAGGGTTTAACATATTAATTTACGCCCAGCTTCGTTTCCAAACACCGATGGGACTCATGTTCACCAAACGTGGACAAGCAGATTAAAAAGGACAAGGAAGATTTATTATTAAAATCTTAGTCGCCATTAAAAATGCTAATACCGACAGATGCATATATGTACATTCACTGGGCACTGCAGGGATTAAAAAAATGGCAGTTTTCTCTTAAGCCCTTTAAAATCCCTTAATCAAAAAATGTGAAAGGCCTCATGCGGCTTATTTATTATGTATTCCTTGGCTTTATTCCATCACTATCTTGCTACAATCCAGGATGCTTTCTTAAACTTCAGTGGTCTAGATGGAAAATATATTATCCTTATACCTAGTCATCCACGTTTGAGAAATAATCCTCCTCCTCCTCCCCCTCCTCCTCCTCTCTGAAAACCCCACTCCCTTCTAGCACTGATGCTGTTACATAGCTGGGTAATGAAATGTCTGCAAGAATATAATCAAGCTCAGACCAAACACCCACAGTTCTCTTCCTCCTCCTCCTCCTCCTCCTCCTCCTCCTCCTCCTCCTCCTCCTCCTCCTCCTCCTCCTCCTCCTCCTCCTCCTCCTCCTCCTCCTCCTCTCTGAAAACCCCACTCCCTTCTAGCACTGATGCTGTTACATAGCTGGGTAATGAAATGTCTGCAAGAATATAATCAAGCTCAGACCAAACACCCACAGTTCTCCTCCTCCTCCTCCTCCTCCTCCTCCTCCTCCTCCTCCTCCTCCTCTCTGAAAACCCCACTCCCTTCTAGCACTGATGCTGTTACATAGCTGGGTAATGAAATGTCTGCAAGAATATAATCAAGATCAGACCAAACACCCACAGTTCTCCTCCTCCTCCTCCTCCTCCTCCTCCTCCTCCTCCTCTCTGAAAACCCCATTCCCTTCTAGCACTGATGCTGTTACCTAGTTGGGTAATGAAATGTCTGCAAGAATACAATCAAGCTCAGAAAAGACCAAGCACCCCTCAGTTCTCTTCTGCCTCCTTCTCTCTGAAGATGAGGGTGTAGCTATGGACACAAAACAACACTTAAACGTCTTGTCCAGGGCCTACGTGGCTGCCCTCCCAAGCTCTAGTTTTCAGTATATTTCTTGACTCCTTGTTTCTGTACGAGGATGACCTATAATAGTGTTGGCCAACCTTTTCGGCACCAAGTGCCAAAACGGGAGGGTGCGCGGGGGAGTGCCGGAAATCGAAAGAGCAGCTCCCTGGCCTGCACATGCGGGAGCACCAGAAACTGGAAGAGCGCTTCCCCGGCGTGCATGCAGGTTACTTAGAAGGAGTTGGACAACCATTTGTCTGAAATGGTATAAGGTTTCCTGCCTAGGCAACGGGTTGGACTAGAAGACCTCCAAGGCCCCTTCCAACTCTTGTTATTCTATTCTATTTCTCAGTTTTACTTTTAATTTCTCAGCCAACTTACTCCAACTTACTCAAGATTTTTGTCTTGAGTCGGAGTTGTGCATAGAACCTCCTGGATATTCGCCGTGATTTATGATCATGTCTTATCACTGCTTATCCGCAGATTATTTCTGGAGGGGAAGAAAAGAAAAAAATATGGAAATTGTAGGTCCTGAAAGCTCATAATTCCATTTCTCTCTCTCTTTTTTAAAAACCCACATGTACTTTTCTCTACAATGTGCAGCTTTGAATGCACATTATTCCACCACCACCCCCAGCCTAAAAATGGCTTCCTGCCCATCCAAGGAAAGCTGCGTTTTGATATGCTCATTAGTCTGGGAAACTAAAATCAGGGAAGGAAACTCAAAATTGCTACGGTGAACAAAAATCCCCCCAATATGAGCCGTTCGAGAGCCAAACGGAATTTGCTTTAAGACCCACGTACAACTTAGCATGTCAGTTTTTAATGTTATTGTTATTATTTCTTTGTTGAAGGTAAAACAACAATGAGATTTTGATAAGGGTGGCTTGCTCCACATCGGGCCAGGCGTGGGTTCGGCGCGCAAAGGTTTTTACGCATGGTCGCTTCACTCACACGCAGGCCAAGCACGCACTCTGCGTGCATGTGCATTGGTAGCTGAAAAAGTATGTCCGTGCACAGAACATTAGAAAAGGAAAAAGAAATACATTTTTGCAATGGAGATTTTGCAGAACCAAAAATCAAGATGGCGGCACCGACAATAGAACCAGTTTGGGGACATGGCAAGCCGAGTTACTACCTACTTGGTCGAACCGGACCGAACCAGTAGGAATCCACCTCTGCATCGGGCATATTTGGGAATAATCAGCAGTTTAGAAGGTTAATTTATGTAGTGTTCTGACCCAGCTTCCCAAACACGAGAAACCCTTTGAAGTGAACTCAAAGATTCCTTTTTTAGGAGTGTCGGCAGCCCCAGCAAAAAGTTTCTCTCTCCCCACAGGCTAACAAGTCCGTCCGGCCTGAAGATGAATAGTTGTCTGCCACATCTATTCATCTCTGCCCCCTGCCTTTTATCCCCAAAGAGCGCCGACAAAACCGTGGCGCTAAAACCCTGACGTCATCAACGCGACGTCATCAACGCGGCGACAACAGCGCGCCGACAGAAGCGCGATTTAAGTTAAGGTAAGGGTTAGGTTTAGGGTTAGGGTTAGGTTAGGGTTAGGGTTAGGGTTAGCGTTAGGTTAGGGTTAGGGTTGGGGGTTAGGTTAGGGGTTAGGGTTAGGGTTAGGTTTAGCGTTAGGGTTAGGGGTTAGGGTTAGGTTTAGGTTTAGGGTTAGGTTAGGGGTTAGGGTTAGGGTTAGGTTTGCAGCGCACTTCTGTTGCCGCACTGTTGTCACCGTGCTTCAGTGCTCATTGGTCGGCGCGCTTTAGAACTCGCAGTTTTGTCACCGAGGTTTAGTCGGGCGCGATTTTGTCGTTCGCCCTTTTGTCAATGAACCATCCTCCCATACTACCACCTCCTACAATCCTAGACAACACAGGGTCAACAGTAGATACCTTCACATTTCTAGGTTCTATCAAGACCTAAAATGGACAACTAATATCAAAAACGTTATCAAAAAAGCACAACAAATAAGGTTCTTTCTGCGCCAACTCAGGAAGCTCAAACTTCCCAAGGAGCTGCTGATCCAGTTCTACAGAGGAATGATTGAGTCTGTCACCTCCATAACTTGTCTGGTTTGGACTTCAGAGGATAATCAGAACTGCAGAAAAAAACTATTGGCTGCCAATCTGCCTTCCATTGAGAACCTGTACACTGCAGGAGTCAAAAAGAGGGCTGTGAAAATATCTACAGACCCCTCACATCCTGGACCCAAATTGCTTCAACTCCTACCCTCAAAATAACACTATAATGCACTGCACACCAAGACACAAGAACAGTTTTTCCCCGAATGCCATCACTCTGCTTAACAAATAATTCCCTCAACACTCTCAAACTATTCACTAAGGCTGCATTACTATTCCTATTAGTCTTCTCATCGTTCCTATCACCCATCTCCTCCCACTGATGACTGCAGGACTGTAACTTTGTGGCTTGTATCCTTACGATTTATATTGATATTGATTGTTTCCTGATTGCTTACTTGTACCCTATGACCATCATTAGCAATAGCAATAGCAGTTAGACTTATATGCCGCTTCATAGGGCTTTCAGCCCTCTCTAAGCGGTTTACAGAGTCAGCATATTGCCCCCAACAACAATCCGGGTCCTCATTTTACCCACCTCGGAAGGATGGAAGGCTGAGTCAACCCTGAGCCGGTGAGATTTGAACAGCCGAACTGCAGAACTGCAGTCAGCTGAAGTAGCCTGCAGTGCTGCATTTAACCACTGCGCCACCTCGGCTCTTAAGTGTTGTACCTTATGATGCTTGATGAACGTATCTTGTCTTTTTATGCACACTGAGAGCATCTGCACCAAAGACAAATTCTTTGTGTGTCCAATCACACTTGGCCAATAAAGAATTCTATATGTTTTAGCAGGTTGCACAAAACCAGGCAATCTCTTTGGCCTGCAACACAACCACTGTTGACAAGAGTGGAAAAGTTTGTGAGGCAGCAGAAGTGAATTCACAATGGAAGGGTGTCGTTGGGTGTCATATCTTTGGGCAGTTAAATTGTGTCTCCTTCAGAGCATAAAATACGGGGACAAAGAAATAAGTCCTCCGTCAAAACAGCTCTCCCGGGTGAACTTCAAACCCATTTGTAACCTGGTTTGTGGGGTGATTTAGAAAATCATTATGTCTCGGTAAGAAAGTTGTTTTCTTGAGCTCCGAATTTAAAAGGCCGTGCGAGGAAATGGATGATAGGTGTCATCACAAAGGAAGTTTATCCACTGAGAGAAAATATTGGGGAAAGAAAGCGAGAAAGGCCAAAGCGTGAAAGGAACCGAATTCTGCAGGAATAATTGAAAGGCACAAAAGAAAAGTCGTATGTTGGCTACGTCAGTGGTTTTAAAAAAAGAAGAAGATAAAGATGGACTTGACGCTTGCAGAAGATGGTAAGGTAGACATCCGTGGATGGACAGAGGCCCTTAATCTCTCCTTTCCTTTCAAAAGAGACCTGAAAAAGATCGAAAAAGATTGAAGAGTGCCTGAACTAGTGGAACAACTTGCCTCCAGAAGTTATAAATGCTCCAACACTGGAAGTTCTTAAGATGTTGGACAACCATTTATCTGAAATTCTACTCTACTCTACTCTACTCTACTCTACTCTACTCTACTCTA
>NC_045548.1:77295641-77315641 GCF_009769535.1 Thamnophis elegans | reverse complement strand
CTCTTCTTCCTCTCTTCCTTCCCCTCCTCCTTCCTCGCCTCCTCCTTCCTTTCCCCCCTCCTAGTCCTTCTCCTCTTCCTCTCCTCCTCCTTCTCTCCTTCTTCTTCCTTCTCCTGCTCCTCTTTGTCTCCTTCTTCCCCCTCCTCCTTCTCTTTCTCCTCCTCCTTTTCTTTCTTTCTAGCAACATTTTGAGACTTGATTTAAGACATTAAAAACTAGCCCTTTACACCTTTGAAGGAGATAGAGCATTTCTTCATCAGCAATCCCCTCTGAGGATAGCAATAGCAATAGCAGTTAGACTTATATACCGCTTCATAGGGCTTTCAGCCCTCTCTAAGCGGTTTACAGAGTCAGCATATTGCCCCCAACAACAATCCGGGTCCTCATTTTACCCACCTCGGAAGGATGGAAGGCTGAGTCAACCCTGAGCCGGTGAGATTTGAACAGGTGAACTGCAGAACTGCAGTCAGCTGAAATAGCTTGCAGTGCTGCATTTAACCACTGCGCCACCTCGGATCAAATCAGCAAGATATGAGATGAAAGTAGAACATAAATAATCAATAACCATGTGATACCTTAAAAAACTAATGAAGGTATTATGCGTGGGACACAGTTTTGAGATTTTCTGAATACATTCCCGACATTCAAAATATCTTTTGCACATCTCAGGTTTGATTGAACAACGAATGAAATAGTTTTGGGGCATAATAAATCACGTTTGAATTTATACCATCAACTTAAATTCTTAGCGTTGTCCTTGAAATCTTTCTCTGGGCCACTAATTGTCATTTTCTGCTTTGTTTTCCTTTTTTTCTGTTTCAATAAAAGTGCAAATTTACGATTGTTTGAAAAAGGCAAAAAGCTGGTCAAAGGAAGTTAGTTAAATGTGGCCCAGCTTCACAAGCATATTATAAATGCATTACGATATCAAAGCTTGTAAAGATTTTGCGATTGGAATGAAAATGCGAATGCAGATTGGCTGAACTGTCCTTATCAGATGCCTGAAATATATTTAGCATTTCGTGGCCTTTTACAGTCTTTCTAATCTAATATTTACACCACGGTGCATATCTCATGTTTGACGGATACTTACAGGCCTCTCACCAATCGTAAAATATTCTAGTGTCAAACCTCTTTATCAATGTATACTTTCCCGAGATGGATTTACATAAGTAAAATATTCTCCTATCAAATCCTCCATCAATGTAAATTTTCCCGAGATGGATTTATAGAGATAAAAACCCTACTTCCCGTGATTGAGCTATTTCGGCAATATCTTATTTAAAAAAGTCTTGCCTTTCGCTTTTCACACTGCTGGCGCGTTAGCTAGAGACCGGGAAGGAGAAAGTTGGAGAGATGGCAAGGCAATTTTAAGAACATAGAATAATACAGTCAGAAGGGACCTTGGAGGTCATCTAGTCCAACCCCTTGCTCAAGCAAGAGACCTTACACCATTGAGCCAAGGTGGCGCAGTGGTTAAATGCAGCACTGCAGGCTACTGCTAGATCAGCAGTTCAGCGGTTCAAATCTCACCGGCTCAGGGTTGACTCAGCCTTCCATCCTTCCGAGGTGGGTAAAATGAGGACCCAGATTGTTGGGGGCAATATGCTGACTCTCTGTAAACCGCTTAGAGAGGGCTGAAAGCCCTATGAAGCGGTATATAAGTCTACTGCTATTGCTATTTCAGACAGGTGGCTGAAATGTTGGAGCACCCACAGCTTGTTCTGAAGACAAGCTGTTCCACTGGTTAATTGTTCTCACTGTCGGGAGGTCCCTCCTTAGTTCTAAGTTGCTTCTCCCCTTGATTAGTTTCCATCCATTGTTTCTTGTCTTACCTTCTGGTGCTTTGGAAAACAGGTTGACCCCTTCTTCTTTGTGGCAGCCACAAAAATACTGAAATACTGCTATCATGTCACCCCTTGTTGTTACTTGCAAAGTCGTGTCTGACCCATCGTGACCCCATGGACAACGTTCCTCCAGGCCTTCCTGTCCTCTACCATCCTCCGGAGTCCGTTTAAGCTCACACCGACTGCTTCAGTGACTCCATCCACCTCTTCTTTCTCTGCCGTCCCCTTCGTCTTCTTTTGCCCTCCATCGTTCCCAGCATGAGGCTCTTCTCCAGGGAGTCCTTCTTCCTTCTCCTTAGGTGGCCAAAGTCTTTGAGTTTCCTCTTCAGGATGAGGCCTTCTAAAGAGCGGTCAGGGTTGATCTCCTCTAGGACTGACCGGTTGGATGGCCTTGCAGGCCAAGGGACTCGTAAGAGTCTTCTCCAGCACCAGTGTTCAAAGGCCTCCATTATTTGGTGCTCAGCCTTCCTTATTGTCCAACTTTCACAGCCATCCATTGCAACTGGGAAAACCATCGCCTTGACTAGACACACTTTTGTTGGCAGGATGATGTCTCTGATTTTTAGTAGGCTGTCTAGATTTTCCATAGCTTTCCTCCCCAGGAGCAAGCATGAGGACCCGGATTGTTGTTGGGGGCAATAAACTGACTCTGTAAACCGCTTAGAGAGGGCTGAAAGCCCTATGAAGCGGTATATAAGTCTAACTGCTATTGCTATTGCTATCTTTTAATTTCTGGCCTGCGGTCCCCATCCGCACCCTTAGTCCTATCAAATTGATGATGGAGAGTAGAAGAGCCAATAATTGTTTTTGGGAGTTGATGGTAAGACGAATTGACGTAATATTGAACCATGCAAAATAGTGTTGATTATGTAATGGTATACATGTGGTTATTTGTATGAAAATGAAAAAAATAAATAAAAATAACGTTTGGGAAAAAAGATTGATTTGATTTGATTTGATTATATTTATATGCTGCCCTTTTCCCCCGAAGGGGACTCAGGGCGGCTCACAATTCAAATCAGGGAAGGGGGGTACAGACAAAAAATAAAAGACGAAACATAACAATACATAATTTAAAACACACAACAGTCATACCATTCGAGACGGGGGCAACAGCTCTTTAGCCCCAGGCCTGTCGGAACAGCCAGGTTTTAAGGGCTTTGCGGAAGGCCTGGAGGGTGGTGAGGGTATGAATCTCCACGGGGAGTTCGTTCCAGAGGGTCGGAGCAGCCACAGAGAAGGCTGGTAGTCACCAGTCGACACTGGCCGGCGGATGGAATTCGGAGGAGGCCTAATCTGTGGGATCTAATCGGTCTAGTGGAGGTGATTGACAGCAGGCGGTCTCTCAAGTACCCAGGTCCAATACCATGAAGAAACCTTAACATCTACAAAACACTCTGAACGGTTCTACTTCAAGGGCAAAACTATGGTCTGAAAATAGACCGTTTTGCGCATCTTGGAAATGATTCAAATAAGTTGTGTTTTGACCGTTTCCCAAAGTGCTGGAGAGGGCCCATTTTAATCCTCAAGTCAAGCAGATCTGCCTGCAAACCAAGGTGTGTTTGACAGCATTAGCGCCAGCCACGAGGGTTAGCCTGAAGAATGTTTCAAGATAAAATGTTTTATGCACTTCTATTTCTCAGCTTGGCCGAGCTGGATGTTCTTAGACGGTACCTAATGTCTTCGCTAGCTGCGATGGTTAACGGCCAGAAGTTAGGGGGGGGGGGGGTTGAAGAAAAGCTGAAAAGCTGGGATTGATGATCCCTGCGGTTTAATAGGGCTAATGTAGAAATTTGAAACGTGTCCCTGTAGCTTAAATTCAGCATTGAGATGACCTATTGCCAAGGAACAATGCCAAAAGTATCATTACTGAACTCTATTATAGATTGAATTAATCTGACTTGCCAACTGCCCCATCTTCTTGGAATTGGATCCTTATTCCTGCCCCCCCCCCCATCATTTGCGCGTTTATTTACTTTACGTATGAAGGAAATTTACGTGGTTGCCTAACTTGCTTGCAGCGATTTGGTGGCTCGGTGGCTAAGACGCTGAGCTTTTTGTTCAGAAAGATCAGCTGTTCGGCGGTTTGAATCCCTAGTGCCGCGTGACGGAATGAGCTCCCGCTACTTGTCCCAGCTTCTGCCAATCTAGCAGTTCGGGGGAAAAAAAATGCAAGTAGAAAAATAGGGACCGCCTTTGGTAATCTTCCGTCAAAACTCTGATTTGTCTTGTTCACAAACGTTCTCCCCAAAGTGAGCTAACCTCTTGAAAGGCCTTCTGGTTTCCATGTTCACCTCCGGTGTAAATGAAACTTCTCCATTGGTTTTGGGAAGGGGCTTGTCATGCCTTCGATCATCTGGCAACATCTGGTCCAATTATTCTGGGTATTGGGTCTAGGGTCACCATTCAGGCAACTTCGCTGACAAGCTGTGTCACAAGTGCGGTTGGCATACACTAAGATGCCCTTGAGGGTTCCCTAGGCGAAGAAGAAGGGAACAGAATGTGCCTCTCTAATCTTCCCACAGTATTGCAAACAGAATATGCAGTGCAGAGTCTGAAATCTTAATCAAATCTTATTCAGCAATAATGAGCATTTGTTTGATGAGAGCGCGGATAAGGGAAGATTTGGCCCAGGAGGGCCCTTCAAGATGCTTCATAAACATCTCAAGATGCTTCATAAACATCTCAAGATGCTTCATAAACATCTCAAGATGCTTCATAAACATCTCAAGATGCTTCATAAACATCTGTCAAATGGAAATCAATTTCAAAACAAACCTGTGGGCAAAAACGAAAAATCACCACAGCACATTGAGATGTGGGATTGTTGCCTTATCCCAAAATATTTTCATAGCAAAATTATTTCGCATTATATCATCAGTTCTGTTTTGGAAGAACTTACTTCTCCTTATCTTACTTCTCCTTACTTTTCCTTATCTGCTTCGTCCTGTTCATTTTTGATTGAAACCTATTGGCCTGAGATCAACCAGAAATGTTGTGAGCTATGTTAAAATATTCATGACCGGGAGAGACATGGGAACAAGGTCAGCCAATGAATAGGCATAGCAACTAAGTCAGCCAATGGGAGCTTAAACAGAGCTGAGTCTGTGCAAAGAATTGAAACAGAAACTTTAGCAGTCTGCTGCTCTGAGAAGTAAACTAGCAGTCTGTCAGGGCTTGTCTGCTGATATGAAACTAACTGCCTTGTGTTTGCCTGTAACTCTCCTGCCTTGTGTTAACTTGGAAGAACCACCTGTTGGTATTGTACATTTATTCATCTGTTCTTATATTCATATATAAAGTTAATGAATTCTGCTACATCAGTTATCTGTGTCTGCTTTCTGGATTGAATTTATGCAACAAACTCTTGACAAGCTAGAAGGTTCAGATCTGAGTTCTTCCAATCCTTTTCTGGGATTCTAAGCATTGATTGTCCCTTTGTCTGTGGACTTTCTCAGTCATCCAGGTCATGGTTGTCCCAAAGATGTTTCTTCAAGAGGCAACTGGACCTGATTGAAACTTATTGGCCCAAGGTTAACATGATTCACTTAACTGGATGGTGGGGACTGGAAGGATTGATATTCCTTGCAGGCAGGGGGTCATTTGCATTCTTTTTTAGAGGGTCGTTGAGGCCACTTGGAGGTTTATCTGTGTCCTGGTGGCCTCAATGATTCTCTAAATGACCAGCTGTCTGCAAGGAGTGTAAATCCTTCCATTCCCCACCATCCAGTCAGAACTGAAGAAACTTCTTGGATGAGAAGCGAAAGGTCTTCAAAGAAAAACCAGTTGCCTCCTGAAAAGCACCATTGATACTTTGCATGAATTGTTGAGGTGCCAGCTGTATTTGTTCATCTTTCTCCCATTCTCTCTTTCTCTCCCATAGCAAGAACGACTCCACCTCGACCGGCTGAAAAACCAACTTTCCGATGCCATTCAACGATATGGAGCAATACAGAAGGTAAGAAAGACAGGGAAAGACCCTGGAATTGAGAGAAGTCCATTGCCTTTCCTTCCTTCCTTCCTTCCTTCCTTCCTTCCTTCCTTCCTTCCTTCCTTCCTTCCTTCCCTCCCTCCCTCCCTCCCTCCCTCCCTCTCTTTTCCTCTCTTTTTTCTCTCTTTCTCCCTCTTTCTTTCCCTTACCTCTTTCTCCTTCCTTCCTTCTTTCTCTCTCTTGTTTCATTCCCTCCTCTTCCTTCCTTCCTTCCCTTCCTCCTTCCTTCCATCTCTTTCTTTCTTTTTCTCTCTCCCTTTCTCTCTCTTTCTTCTCTCTCTCTTCCTTTCCTTCCTTTCCTTCCTTCTCTCTTTCTCTTTCTTCTTCCTTCCTTCTTTCTTTCTCTATCCCTCTCTTTCTCTCTCTTTCTTCTCTCCCGTCTTTCTTTTCCTTCCTTTCCTTTCTTCTCTTTTTCTTATTCCTTTTCCCCTTTCCTCTTTATCTCCTTCCTTCCTTCTTTCTCTCTCTCTTTTCTTCTCTCTTTTTTCTTTCCTTCCTTTCTTTCTCTGTCTTCTTTCATTCCCTCCTCTTTATTTCTTCCTTCCTTCCCTCCTTCCTTCCTTCTTTCTCTCTCTCTTTCTTCTCTTTCTTTCTTCCTTTTCTTCCTTCCCTTTCTCTCTCTTTCTCCTTCCTTCTCTTTCTCTCTCTTTCTTTTTCCTCTCTCTTTCTCCTTTCTCTCTCTCTTTCCTCTCTTTTCCTTCCTTTCCTTCCTTCCTTCCTTCTTTCTTTCTTTCCTTCCTTCTTTCTTTCCTTCCTTCCTTCCTTCCTTCCTTCCTTCCTTCCTTCTTTCTTTCTTTCTTTCTTTCTTTCTTTCTTTCTCACTTCTGTTCAAAGAGACAGCTTAGAACTGTCCCAAGCATCTGGCAGCCCTCTTTCAGCTAACAGAAAAAGGTTTCTTTTGCTCCCCATGTGCTTTTTCTCCAGCAAAACCCAGTGATTTCCCATCCTTATATTTCTGTCTTGCCAGCCATTTCAACCCATCCAAAGGATCCTGTTAGGTAAGGTCCCCGTTGGGAGAGCGAGTACGTTCAGAGAAGCGTAGTGAGAGTGTTGTTGGAGAACACACAAACCAGCATACAGAGACACTGCAGTTTAAATAGGCTTTTACTTTCATGGAAATAGAGGTATCAGAGTCCATCAAACAGTCCAAGTCATACATGGATAAGACAGTCAGTCATCAATGTCTTTCAGTTAAGGGATAATCCAAATAACATAGTCCATAATCATACAAAACAGTCTGGTACTCAAGGTTTGCTAGCAGTTGCAAAACTTACAATAGCTCACGGCACTTTCTAACAGCCAGCTTCCAAAAAACACTCAGATCAGATCAGCCCAGCATCTAATGAACGGAGAGCTAACAGTCCTTCTGGCTCCCTCTTATGGCCAATTGAGGAAAACTGCAACCAATCACATTGTACAGTATGATTTAAAGAAACAGGTACAGCATTGTTACATGATTTATATATTGCCAACCCAACCGTTAGATTATATTCCTAACAGATCCTTTGTAAATGGACTGGTGACATCAGGGGCTGGGATGGAGTGGCAAAATTGTCACTTTCTCACCCTTAACTGCTGTTGGTTTTTTCCAGTGGTGCATTTGATCTGGAAACCATGTTTTTTTTTTCTTCAAAAACCATGTTTTTTTTTCAAAAACCATGTTTTTGAAATTGAAATGACCACCACTTTCTTAAAAAAGCCTGTCCTTTAAAAGCTATCCCTACATCATCTGATTTACTTCCCCTCCTTTTGGGGAGCAAAACAAGTATTGTAAACAAATGCTAAAGCATCTTCACACTATCCTGATCAATGATACTGTGAGTGCTGTTGTGTTCCTGTTATTATTCTTATACCATTGACATGATTGTTATTATTGTTATTTCTCGATTGGCAGAAAATTGCAGAGAAGTCTAAGGCTCTGTTTCCAGTTGCTCAGAGGAGTAAAAAGCAGGTAAGCGTAATTTTATTCAAGAATAATACCCTTTTTTCAAGCTTCGGGGTCAAACCATGAATTTCCTTCTCGATTCTGTTCTACAGAGTTCCACAATGATTCAAAATGTTTGGGTTTCTTTTGTTCCTTTGTCCCTGTGAAGGGACTCCTCAATCTTTGCCCATCGTTCTCCCCAGACCAATGCCTGAAATATTAGATATTCTAAATCTTCATGTGATAATAAATGCAACTGGAGATACGTTAGCAGAACAATAGCAAATGTGCATGCTTTCAAACTGTTAGGTGGTCACAAGGAGCGGGAATTCACCTCGTCGCATGGCTGGGTCTCAAACACAGAGTGTCAGCTTTGCAGCTCAAGAGCTCAAGCTGAAAAATTGTGCGACTGGATATTAGTTACAAGCATTCTGCTCTGCTCCACTCTACTCTGCTCTGCTCCGCTCCACTCCATTCTATTATTCTGTTCTGCTCTCCTTTGATTTATCATCTGTCTATCTGTCTGTCTGTCTGTCTGTCTGTCTATCATCTATCTATCTATCTATCTATCTATCTATCTATCTATCTAATCATCTATCTATCATCTATCTATCTATCTATCTATCTATCTATCTATCTATCTATCGTCTGTATCTATCTACCTACCTACCTACCTACCTATCATCCATCCATCCATCATCCATCCATCCATCCATCCATCCATCCATCTATCTAATCATCTATCTATCATCTATCTATCATCTATCTATCTATCTATCGTCTGTCTATCTATCTACCTACCTACCTACCTATCATCCATCCATCCATCCATCCATCCATCCATCTATCATCTATCTATCTATCTATCTATCTATCTATCTATCTATCTATCTATCTATCGTCTGTCTATCTATCTACCTACCTACCTACCTATCATCCATCCATCCATCCATCCATCCATCCATCCATCTATCTAATCATCTATCTATCATCTATCTATCATCTATCTATCATCTATCTATCTATCTATCTATCTATCTATCTATCTATCTATCTATCTATCTATCTATCGTCTGTCTATCTACCTACCTACCTACCTACCTATCATCCATCCATCCATCCATCCATCCATCCATCCATCTATCTATCATCTATCTATCTATCTATCATCTATCTATCATCCATCCATCCATCCATCCATCCATCCATCCATCTATATCTATTTATATTATCTATCTATCATCTATCTATCTATCTATCTATCTATCTATCTATCTATCTATCTATCTCTCTCTCTCTCTCTCTCTCTCTCTCTCTCTCTCTCTCACTCTATCTATCTATCTATCTATCTATCTATCTATCTATCTATCTATCTATCTATCTATTTATCTATCTATCTTGATATTTATCCCACTTTTATTGCTATATAAAAAAATTCAAGGCAGTGAACATTCACAATGTTGTGGCAGCAGAGTCGGACAGTGAGGAGGTTGGGGAGGAACATGGGCCAGTCCTGGAGTCTGGGGAAGGCTCTGATGAGGGCTCTGTGTCAAAGGCAGAGAGGGGACCAGAGCCGTCCAACAGTTATCACCTGCATTCAGAGTCAGACATCAGTGAGGCAGATGAACAGCTGGAGCAGTATCCACCTGCACAGAGTTGCCAGACGAAGGAAACAGCTAAAAAACAGGGGTCGACTTGGGAGTGAGGCCACAGGTGGACGATGAATGGCCCCTCCCAGAGGAAATAAAAGAGGAGCGACAGGGGAGTGGAGTTTGCAGGAGACAATTAGTTCGCTTAGTTGGTTCCTGACTCTCCAAGACTCCTTGCCAAGTTTTGCAGATCTCAGCCTGGCAGCTCTCCAAGCCAGCTAAGGTCTGTGACTGTAAATCCTCCCTTGAAAGACTTTGCCGGATGTGAATGAGCAGAATTCACAGTAAAATTAACAAAAGGTTTTTTTTGTCAGGACAAGGAGTTTGCTTCATGCTCTTGGGAAGCCTCGGTCAGAACACACAATTCTCCTTCCTCCTCTTTCCGCCTCCCCAACCTTTTGAAGGGGGGTGGAATTTAGGCTGAGAGAAACTGATCCAAAGTCCCCCGTTTGACATTTGTGCCTAAGACGGGTCTAGGACTCACCATCTCCGCGCGATTGGCTCAAAGTCATCCCAGCTGGCCTTCATGCCTAAGGTGGAACTAGAACTTCCAGCCCTAGCTGACTTTCCCGCCTAAAGCGAGGCTATAACTCTCCACCTCCCGTGATCGAACAGAAGTCACCCAATTTGTCTCACACCACTAAACTACACGAAACCGCCTGCCCTGTTTCTGCGACTTTCCATTTTTTTCCTCTTTCCATCACTGGCGCGGCGCACGAAAGGAAGCGTCCACTGACCTCTCCGCTTCGATTCGCTGTTAAAAAAGGAATTAAAAAAAAATCTACGTTTGCAGAGATTCCTCTTTCATGCTATTTAACCTGTTAAAATAAAATAAAAAACCGCCAGAGATAAACTCCGCCGAGTGCTAAGTGTTCTCCGAACACCCTTTGAATCCTAATTAAATGTAGCTCGGTGGTGGAAATGCGCAGGAGAGAAAGAAGAGCCATTTCAAAGCCGAGGGAGCCTCCTGTTCTTTCGAAGGCCACCTTGCAAAAGTGGTTGGGGTCAGTTAAAAAAAGAAAGAAAGAAAAATGCCATAGACGTATGGAAAGTGGACACAAAAGACCAGCAGGGAACAAATTATTCTTCTAGTTCCTTGGGAAAAGGGAGATTTATACGTTGTCCTTCGGGTTTTGGGCCGTAAGGCGGTAATTTGGTTCCCAGCTGCCAGAAGACCCCTGAATTTCAATTTGGTTGCTGGTTCTTGCTTACCTGTCTAAGGTTTCTGGTTTCCAGCCCACACATACCCACCCCTTAATGGGGCTTCCTGGGATGGCGCTAAATGGCGGCGTTTAACTCTTCAGGTAGGGAATCTGTCCAATATGTGAGATTAATGGACCGTAAAGATTCTTGAAGGGAAGGCAAATGTTTAACGAAAAGAAGGACCAGGGGAGACATGATAGCAGTCTTCCAATATCTCAGGGGTTGCCTCAAAGAAGAGGGAGTCAAACTATTCTCCAAAGCACCTGTGGGCAGAACAAGGAGCAATGGGTGGAAACTAATCAAGGAGAGAAGCAATGCTGAGACTCTAGAAAGAGTGCAGAGAAGAGCAACAAGGACTGGAGGCTAAAACATATGAAGAACGCTTGCAGGAACTGGGTACGTCTAGTTTAATGAAAAGAAGGACCAGGGGAGACATGATAGCAGTCTTCCAATATCTCAGGGGTTGCCACAAAAAAGAGGGAGTCAAGCTATTCTCCAAGGCACCTGAGGATAGGACAAGAAGCAATGGGTGGAAACTAATCAAGGAGAGAAGCAACTTAGAACTAAGGAGAAATTTCCTGACAGTGAGAACAATTAATCAGTGGAACAGAAGTTGCCTCCAGAAGTTGTGAATGCCCCAACACTGGAAGTTTTTAAGAAGATAACCACTGGATAACCATTGGTCTGAAGTGGTGTAGAGTTTCCTGGCTAAGCTGAGGGTTGGACTAGAAGACCTCCAAGGTCCCTTCCAACTCTGCTATTGTATTGTATTGTATTAATGTTGATTTCATGATTGATTTGCCTATAGAGGACTATAGAGAGCCAGTTTCTACAGAACAGTGGGGAAACCAAAAGTGTTTTTTTCAAGAGACAACTGGACTTTCTGCTTTTTCTTTGAGGGCATTTTGCTTCTCATCCATGAAGCTTCTTCAGCTCTGACTGGATGGTGGGGAAACGGAAGGATTGATTCTCCTTGCAGACAAAGCTGTTCGTTCGCATCCTTTGAAAAGGTTGTTGAGGCCACTTGGAGGTCTATCTGTGTTCTCTGGGTCACCTGAGTGGTGCAAATGGGTGTGGATCAGAGATGGGTTGCTCTCGATTTAGCCCGGATTGGGCGAGCTGGTAGCGGGGGTGGCGGGAGGCTCCACCCACCTGCCTTGGTGTGCAGAAGCGTTGCGTGCGAGTTATGAGTGAACCGGTAGCACCAAGATTTGCAACCCAACTCTGGTGTGAATAAACCCATTTCTACTACTCCCACTGATAAACCTCCCAAGTGGCCTCAAAGACCCTCTAAAAGGATGCAAATAACCAGCTGTCTGCAAGGAGAATCAATCCTTCCATTCCCCACCATCCAGTCAGAGCTGAAGAAGCTTCTTCATTGCGAAGCAAAAAGTCTTCAAAGAAAAACCAGAAAGTCTAATTGTCTCTTGAAAAAAGCATCTTTGGGATTACTTGGTTCATCCTTTGGGGCCCAACAGAAAACAGGAAGCCACAAGAGACAAATCAAGGAGATCATGGATATTCTCCTTCATCCAACTCATGGTTGCCCTTTTTTTCCCCCAAGAGACAACTGGACTTTCTAGTTTTTTCTTTGAAGATATTTTGCTTCTCATCCAAGAAGCTTTTTCAGCTCTGACTGGATGGTGAGGATTTGAAGGATTTATACTCCTTGCAGACAGCTGGTCATTTGCATCCTTTTAGAGAGTCGTTGAGGCCACTTGGAGGTTGATCTGCATCCTCAGCGTCACCTGAATTGTGCTAATGGGTGTGACTACAACACCGTCCTTTCAGCAGTTCCAAGAAGGCTCCACGTTCATTGGCACCACTCAGGTGACTCTGAGGACACAGATAAGCCTCCAAGTGGCCTCCCTAAAAGGATGCAAATGACCAGTTTTCTCTGCAAGGAGTATAAACCCTTCCATTCCCCACCATTCAGTCAGAACTGAAGAAGCTTCTTGGATGTGCAGTGAAACCTCTTCAAAGAAAGTCCAGTTGCTTCCAGAAAAAGCACCTTTGGGGCAACCATGACCTGGATCCTATTAGCTTATAGGACACTAAGGACCCCACAGTTCCTCCTCCTCCTCCTCCTCCTCCTCCTCCTCCTCCTCCTCCTCTTCCTCTCTTGGAAGAAAGAAGGGGAATCTTAGTTGCATGCCCTTCAAAGTCACTTTTTATGAAATGGGCTACGGCACAGATTTGATTGATGGATACATAACATTAATTAGCCAATTAACGAGTGGATGTTTGTGTACAAAAGGCAAGTTGGAGGATCCGTGAGTTTAATAAATGGGCGACCTTACTTTACAGGCAATTAACTTTACAAGGGAGGGGGAAGTGGGTATTTATAAACATACAGATCTGTGGGAAGACACGGAGTTACAGAGATGACTGCACAGGTTTGTCTGGAGGTCAGGAAGAATCACTTCAGATGAAGTTGGTGGGCAACGTCATAATAGAATAACAGAGCTGGAAGGGACCTTGGAGGTCTTCTAGTCCAACCCCCTCTTCAAGCAGGAGAACCTACACCGTTCCAGACAAAAGCCTCCAGTGGTGGAACATCCAGAACTTCTGGGCTTTTGATTGCCCTTGGGTTTTCACCGAGCTCCATTATGAAGGATCTGGACAGTCTGCCTGGAATGATGTTGCGCCAATGGGAGTCGAATGAATGAGCTGGAAGGGACCTTGGAGGTCTTCTAATCCAGCCCCCTGCTCAAGCAGGAGAGCCTATACTATATCAGAAGAAACTATACTATATTATACTACACTACACTATATCGAGCCGAGGTGGCACAGTGGTTAAATGCAGCATTGCAGGCTACTTCAGCTGACTGCAGTTCTGCAGTTCGGCTGTTCAAATCTCACCGGCTCAGGGTTGACTCAGCCTTCCATCCTTCCGAGGTGGGTAAAATGAGGACCCGGATTGTTGTTGGGGGCAATATGCTGACTCTGTAAACCGCTTAGAGAGGGCTGAAAACCCTATGAAGCGGTATATAAGTCTAACTACTATTGCTATCCTCAGAGGGGATTGCTGATGAAGAAATGCTCTATCTCCTTCAAAGTTGTAAAGGGCTAGCTTTTAATGTCTTAAATCAAGTCTCAAAATGTTGCTAGAAAGAAAGAAAAGGAGGAGGAGAAAGAGAAGGAGGAGGGGGAAGAAGGAGACAAAGAGGAACAGGAGGAGGAAGAAGAAGGAGAAAAGGAGGAGAAGGAGAGGAAGAGGAGATAGGACTAGGAGGAGGGGAAAAGGAAGGAGGAGGCGAAGAGGGAGGCGGGGAAGAAAGAGAGGAAGAAGAGGAGGAGAGGAAGAGGAAGGAGATAGATAGGAAGAAGAAGTCTAACTGCTATTGCTACTACACCACACTATGAGGGACGCAGTGGCTCAGTGGCTAAGACGCTGAGCTTGTCGATCAGAAAGGCCGGCAGTTCGGAGGTTTGAATCCCTACAGCCGCATAATGGAGTGAGCTCCTGTTCATTGTCCCAGCTTCTGCCAACCTAGCAGTTCAAAAGCAAGCGAAAAATGCATGTAGAAAAATAGGAACCACCTTTGGTGGGAAGGTCACAGCGTTCTGTGCGCCTTCGGCATTGAGTCATGCCGGTCACATGACCACGAAGACGTCTTTGGACAGCGCTGGCTCTTCGGCTTTGAAACGGAGATGAGCACCGCCCCCTAGAGTTGGGAACGACTAGCACATATGTGAGGGGAAAACTTTACCTTTACCTTATTCTATATTATACTATACTGTACTGTGCTAGGCCTAGGTGGTTTGAGCAGTTAAGCAATCCCTACAGAGTTTGCATGATACTGTCATGTACCTGAAACCAAGCACCAGGATAGAGTACAGAAGCCTTAGGAGTTCATTCCATGCCATCTTGAAACCCCCCCGCCTTTTTGGCCCAGCCTGGTCATCCCCTATTTAAGTGACTGTCCACGCGGAGTCCTAGTGGACAAGTCACTTAAATACAAGCCAGCAGCATGCTGTAGCAGCCAAGGCACTCTTAGGTTGCCTTAATAGAGATAGAATCAAGATCACGTGAAGTTGTAGTCCCGTTTTTCAAAGCTTTAGTAATACAATAAACCAGTGTTTCTCAACCTTGGCAACTTGAAGATGTCCGGACTTCAACTCCCAGAATTCCCCAGCCAGCATTCGCTGGCTGGGGAATTCTGGGAGTTGAAGTCCGGACATCTTCAAGTTGCCAAGGTTGAGAAACACTGCAATAAACAGAGGGATAGAATCAAGATCATGTGAAGGGTTAATACCACTTTATAAAGCCTTGGTAAGGCCACACTTGGAATATGGCATTCAGTTTTGGTCGCCACGATGTAGAAAAGATGTGGAGACTCTAGAAAGAGTGCAGAGAAGAGCAACAAAGATGATTAAGGGACTGGAGGCTAAAACATATGAAGAACAGTTGCAGGAACTGGGTATGGCTAGTTTAATAAAAAGAAGGTCTAGGGGAGACATCATAGCTATGTTCCAATCTCTCAGGGGTTGCCACAAAGAAGAGGGAGTCAAGCTATTCTCCAAAGCACCCGAGGGTAGAACAAGGAGCCATGGGTGGAAACTAATCAAGCAGAGAAGCAACTTAGAACTGAGGAGAAATTTCCTGACAGTGAGAACAATTAATCAGTGGAACAACTTGCCTCCAGAAGTTGTGAATGCCCCAACACTGGAAGTTTTTAAGAAGATGTTGGATAACCATTTGTCTGAAACCGTATAGGGTTTCCTGCCTAGGCAGGGGGTTGGACTAGAAGACCTCCAAGGTCCCTTCCAACTCTGCTATTGTATTATTGTATTATTGTACAACACCTGGAATCCTGCATCCAGTTTTGCTCGCCACAATATAAAAAAGATTTTGAGAACTTAGAATGATTGCAGAAAAGAGCAACAAAGATGATTAAGGGACTGTAGGGTAACTTATGAAGAATGGATGCAGGAATCTTAACAAGTGTCACCTCTAACAAGGGATGACACCATAGTGTGGCCTTCCAATATTTGAGGGGCTGCTACTAAGAAGAGGGAAGTAAAGCTATTCTCCAAAGCACCTGAAGTCAGGACAAGAAGCAGTGGGTGGAAACTAATGAAGGAGAGAAGCAACTTAGAACTAAGGAGAAACTTCCTAACAGTGAGAAATATTTAATCAGTGGAACAGCCTGCCTCCAGAAGTTGTGGGTCCTTCCTTCCTTCCTTCCTTCCTTCCTTCCTTCCTTCCTTCCTTCCTTCCTTCCTTCCTTCCTTCCTTCCTTCCTTCCTTCCTTCCTTTCTTCTCCATCACTGGAGGTTTTTAAGAAGATACTGGACAGCCACTTGTCTGACATGGTATAGGATCTCCTGCTTAAGCAGGGGGATGGACTAGAAGACCTCCAAGGTCCCTCCCAGATCTCTTCTAATTTATTGATCGATTAATTGATTGCATGGTACAGATTTTGGGAGACAGGTAATCAAGGAGAGAAGCAACTTGGAATTAGGAGAAATGTGAGGACAATTAACCAGTGGAACAGAAATTGCCTTCAGAAGTTGTGGGTACTCCATCACTGGAGGTTTTTTTTAAGAAGAGACTGGATAACCACTTGTCTGGAATGATAGAAGGCCTCCTGCGTGAGCAGGGGGTTGGACTAGAAGACCTCCAAGGTCCCTTCCAATTCTGCTATTGTCTTGAATAGACAATGTTGCTGAAAGAATCGTATTGAAGAGTACTCTGGGGTCACGTTTTTCCATTTGGGGAGACCCCAGTTGCCCTTGCCAACCCATAATACACCCCTATCACTGCATTTCCAACTCTGTCAAGTTCCTTCGGTTGACATTCCCTACCATTATCTTTTTGATGGACCTGGCTGGCACTGAGTGAGCCACAATTTCTCTGTCCTCCCAGCTAGTTTTATTTTATTTTATTTTTTGTTTCCGATGAAATGTTGAAATATCTTCATTCGTGGGCGCAGAGAGTCCGTGCCAGCTGTCAAACCTCGGTCAGCTGGAGAATGAAAGAGTCATAGCCCCAAACGCAGAGGAAGCTTTCACCCGGCATCCTAGGAAGGATGAGTGGCTCCATTAGTGACCTAACAACACATTAGAGGAATTTACTCAAGAGTTCTGATGTCCGGGTGGCCACCTTGGGGCAGGCAGAGAAAGGGAGGGGAACCTGTCAAGCAATGTGATTTCAAAGTCAGCCTGCGGACATCACCAAGGGCCTCTTCCCTCCTTGTTTCCTACTCTTGATTTTATTTGAGAATCAAGTAGTCCTTGATTGATGACCACAGTTGGGGACAGAAGCGAGGTGGTTGTTAAGGGAGCTGCACCCAATTTCATGACCCATCCTGTATAGCGTTGGTGGGAGTATTCTTGGTGGATGAGGCTGTTGTTGAAGGCCTCGTCCACCATTGTTTAATGTTTGGCAAGACGCTTGTATGTAAATAAGGAGCAAAACCCACTCCGTTGTAAAACTGATGATGTTAGCTACTTGGGCCATGAAATGTCTGAAAGAAAACAACCAAGCTCAGGGAATACCAAGGACCCCCGCTGTCCTCCTCCTCCTCCTCCTCCTCCTCCTCCTCCTCCTCCTCCTCCTCCTCCTCCTCCTCCTCCTCCTCCTCCTCCTCCCTGCAACTTCCCCTTCATTCTAGCATTAATAATGTCACCCAATTAGATAATAAAATATCTGCAAGGAAACTACCAAGGTAAGAGGACACCAAGGATCCCACATTTTTCCTCCTCCTCCTCCTCCTCCTCCTCCTCCTCCTCCTCCTCCTCCTCCTCCTCCTCCTCCTCCTCCTCCTCCTCCTCCCTTGGAAGAAAGAAGGGGAATCTTAGTTGCATGCCCTTCAAAGTCACTTTTTATGAAATGGGCTACGGCACAGATTTGATTGATGGATACATAACATTAATTAGCCAATTAACGAGTGGATGTTTGTGTACAAAAGGCAAGGTGGAGGATCCATGAGTTTAATAAATGGGCGACCTCACTTTACAGGCAGTTAACTTTACAAGGGAGGGGGAAGTGGGTATTTATCCACCTCACTGTCGTCGTCCTCCTCCTCCTCCTCCTCCTCCTCCTCTACCACCATCTCCACCCCCACCTCCATCTCCACCTCACTGCAAATGCCACTCCCTTGTAGCACTGATGATGTTACCGAGTTGGGCCATGAAATGTCTGCAAAACAACAACCAAGCTCAGAGAGCATCAAAGACCCTACAATCCTCCTCCTCCTCCTCCTCTTCCACCCCACCCCCACAAACCCCTCCACCTTCCACCACTGATAATGTTACTTAGTTGGGTAATGAAACAATGCATGGAAATTAATTAAGGAGAGAAGCAGTTGAGGAGAAACTTTAATGACAAGCAGTACTAGGGGAGACATGATAGCAGTCTTCCAACATCTCAGGGGCTGCCACAGAGAAGAGGGAGTCAAGCTATCCTCCAAAGAAACCAGAAGACAGGACAAAAAGCAACGGATGGAAACTAATCAAGAAGAGAAGCAACCTAAAACTAAGGAGAAATTTCCTGACAGTGAGAACAATTTGCCTCCAGAAGTAGCGAATGCTCCAACAATGGAAGTTTTTAAGAAGATGTTGGATAACCATTTGTCTGAAGTGGTATAAGTTTCCTGCCTGAGTGGGGGTGGTGGTGGACTAGAAGACCTCCAAAGTCCCTTCCAACTCTTAGTCTGTTATAAATGGTGTAGGGTCTTCTCCTTGAGCAGAGGGTTGGACTAGAAGACCTCCAAGGTTCCTTCCAACCCTGTTAGCCTGTTATAAATGGTGTAGGTTTCCTCCTTGAGCAAGGGGTTGGACTAGAAGACCTCCAATGTCCCTTCCAGCTCAATTCTGAATCAATCACCTGCAAGATAACAACAAGGACCTCTCATTTCAACCCTGAGCTACAATGATTCTCCTGTATGGGTAGCGAGACCTCGCCAAGGAAACCACCAAGTTCAGCGGGATCCTCTGAGGTTCACACATATAGATCTGTGTTTGTCAAGACAGACAGACAGACAGACAGACAGACAGAGCATCTTTGTAGGTCTGCATTGCTTTTAAAAGATCACATTGCATTTGAAGAAAGACTCAAGGGAAACTTGTCAAATCAAAGACGAAGCAAATGATAATACCTGAATTAAGCAACAAAGACCAACAACACCCCCAAGAACTAAATTGATGTCGCCTTGAGAAGGGGATTCGCCAGGGAGCTGATTGCAGTGTATAAATATACCTCCAAGGTGACAATAGATGTGAAGAATGAATAATTTATTTACAGGGCACGATGACACGATATCTGTCAATACATCCAAGGGGAGAGGGAAGGAACACTTGGAGCAGATGTGGGCCAGCATTGAACTTGGAGAGTCATTGGTAGAAGACGTTGCTGTCCCACGGGGCATCTTCAGGGCGCACAATTTCTGCCAAAGTTTTATTTGTTTGTTTGTTTGTTTGTTAAACATGTACAAGATAACAAGTATAGGTCTTGTTCTGACCGAGGCTTCCCGAGAACATGAAGCAAACTCCTGGCCCCGACAAAAAAAACCCTTTTATTAATTGACTGTGAATTCTGCTCATTCCCATCCAACAAAGTCTTTCAAGGGAGGATTTTCAGTCACAGACCTTCTCTGGCTTGGAGAGCTGCCAGGCTGATATCTGCAAAACTTGGCCAGGAGCCTCAGGGAGTCACGAACTAATTAAGCGAACGCATTGTCTCCTGCAAACTCCACTCCCCTTTCGCTCCTCTTTTATTTCCTCTGGGAGGGGCCATTCACCATCTGGCTTTACTCCCAAGTCGACCCCTGTTCTTTAGCTATTCCCTTCTACAGCTTCCCCTCCCTTCTAGCACTGATAATGTTACCTAGTTGGGTAAGGAAAGGTCTGCAAGGAAACGAGAGCATCAGGGACTCCACGGGAAAATAGTACATTTGCAAATAGACTAAAACAGCTTCCCCTACAGCACAGCCTTGAGGAAAATGTTCCAGCATTTATTTTTCCGTAGTGAAAATTCTGGATCAGAAGATAATGAATAAAATGCGTGTGCAAAATGCTTCTGAGAAACAATAACATGTGTCTGCCAGTAATTAATTAAGGGGGGGAGGGGATGTTACCAAATCATTAGAGGAAATGCTTTGAAAAGCTTGCATCAGGAAAATGCACTTAAGAGAGAATGACTTCCTTGCAAAGCAATTTCAGGAAATCCATCTTATAAACTTTGGGTGTCGGTTAGCGCAGTGTCAAAAATTTCCTAACAGAACAGTTGTAGAATTGTCTCCTTCTTTTAGTCACTTCTTCTGCAACTGATAGGCAAGAAAAAACAAAATGCGCAGGTACAGTATAGGTGGTACCTTGCTCAGTAGTAGTAACTGTGAGGGGGATCTTGGAGTCCTAGTGGGCAACCATTTAAATAGGAG
>NC_045548.1:77223141-77290641 GCF_009769535.1 Thamnophis elegans | reverse complement strand
GATAGATAGATAGATAGATGATAGATGATAGATAGATAGATAGATAGATGATTGATAGATAGATAGATAGATATAGATGATAGATAGATAGATAGATAGATAGATAGATAGATAGATAGATAGATAGAGATAGATAGATGATAGATGATAGATAGATAGATGATAGATGATAGATAGATAGATAGATAGATAGATAGATAGATAGATGATAGATGATAGATAGATAGATGATAGATAGATAGATATAGATGATAGATAGATAGATAGATAGTAGATAGATAGATAGAGAGAGAGAGAGAGAGATAGATAGAGATAGATAGATAGATGATAGATGATAGATGATAGATAGATGATAGATGATAGATGATAGATGATAGATGATAGATAGATAGATAGATTAGATAGATAGATAGATAGATAGATAGATAGATAGATAGATAGATAGATAGATAGATAGATAGATGATAGATGATAGATGATAGATGATAGATAGATAGATAGATAGATAGATAGATAGATAGATAGATAGATAGATAGATGATAGATAGATAGATATAGATGATAGATAGATAGATAGATAGATAGATAGATAGATAGATAGAGATAGATAGATAGATGATAGATGATAGATGATAGATAGATAGATAGATAGATAGATAGATAGATAGATAGATAGATAGATAGATAGATAGATAGATAGAGATAGATAGATGGATGATAGATGATAGATAGATAGATGATAGATGATAGATGATAGATAGATAGATGATAGATGATAGATGATAGATGATAGATAGATTAGATAGATAGATAGATAGATAGATGATAGATGATAGATGATAGATAGATAGATAGATTAGATAGATAGATAGATAGATAGATAGATAGATAGATAGATAGATAGATAGATAGATAGATAGATAGATAGATGATAGATGATAGATGATAGATGATAGATAGATAGATGATAGATAGATAGATAGATATAGATGATAGATAGATAGATAGATAGATAGATAGATAGATAGATAGATAGATAGAGATAGATAGATGATAGATGATAGATGATAGATAGATAGATGATAGATGATAGATAGATAGATAGATAGATAGATAGATAGATAGATAGATAGATAGATAGATAGATAGATAGATAGATGATAGATGATAGATGATAGATAGATAGATAGATAGATAGATAGATAGATAGATGATAGATAGATAGATATAGATGATAGATAGATAGATAGATAGATAGATAGTAGAGAGAGAGAGAGAGAGAGAGAGAGAGAGAGAGATAGATAGATAGAGATGAGCAAATTATGTAACTTATAATTCTTAAATTACTAATGTCTTATGTCCAATTGATTGCTTTGCTACTTTTTAAACTGTGTCTAAATACGGATCCAACCGTTTTTATCTCTGAGGTGTAAACAATATAGGCAATTGACAGAGCTGTATTAGCATGCGAGTTTTAATTTCACAAAGGAGTAATTCAATTTTCCACCCTTTGAATTTGTACACTGCCTGGAACTCTTGGTTGTGTTTCAAGTATTTATCAGGTTTATTTCCTATAAACTCCCCTTTCTCCCCATTTGACAAATGTATGCATCCTCACATTTAATAATCTGGGGTGTACATCATAACTAATAGTCCAGTTTCAGCAAAATTGAGGGAATTTATGGATTCCTAAACAACAGAAACTCTTCTTGAAGGCTCTGTCCTAGCTTTTGAATCCTACAGTTCTAATCCTACACTTTTGGTTCTTTCTCCTCAGCAAAGCCCCAAGACACCTTTCTCTGACCTGGCAGATGATGAGAAGATCTTTGGCGGTGGAGACGGCTCACAGGTAGAGCAGAGCCAGGAAAATGCCCTCCTCTCCGAGATCACGGAAGAGGACCTAGAAGTCATCCGTCAACGGGAAGAAGCTCTTCAGCAGATTGAGGTCAGTAACGATCGTAGGAAAGCTGGAAGGCTCCAAGCATATGCCAAGAGCGCCGTGGTGGCGCAGTGGCTAGAGTGGAGTACTGCAGGCTACTTCTGCTGACTGCCGGGTGCCTGCAATTTGGCAGTTCGGATCTTACCAGGCTGAAGGCTGACTCAGCCTCCCATTCTTCCGAGGTGGGTAAAATGAGGACCCATATTGTTGGGGGCAAATAGGCTGACTCTGTAAATCGCTTAGAGAGGACTGTAAAAGCACTATGAAGCGGTATATAAGTCTAAGGGCTATTGCTACATTCAAATTCAAATTCAGAATAGAGCCAGAAGGGATGTTGGAGGTCTTCTAGCAGAACTCCCTGCTCAAACGGGAGACACTATACCATTTCAGACAGATGGCTGTCCAGTCTCTTCTTAAAAACCTCCAGTGTTGGAGCATTCACAACTTCTTTTTATGAAAAGAAGTTTTTTTTTATTTCTTATATATACATTCACAAATATACAATCTCATAAGTATTATTAATAATGTGTCTTATCTCTTAACGCTTATAACAATTTTTCTCCCCCTAGAATTAACTATGTAATCGAGATTGCTTTTCTACCATCTCATACACCCATCTTATTTTACAACCATCTTCCTTCTTCTTCCTTCCTTCTTTCCCACCCTTCTTATCTCATTCTATACTTTCTTCTTTCCTCCTCTCCTTTCCCTTCTTTACTTCCCCTTCCTCTCCCCCCTGCCTCCCCTCTTCTTCCCTTTCCTACCTTCCCTCCTACTCTTACTTCCATTTCTTCCTCTCCTTTTTCCTTTCTTCTTTCCCTCTCCTTTCTCCTTCCTCTATAGCAATAGCAATAGCAGTTAGACTTATATACCGCTTCCTAGGGCTTTCAGCCCTCTCTAAGCGGTTTACAGAGTCCGCATATCGCCCCCCCAACAACAATCCAGGTCCTCATTTTACCCACCTCGGAAGGATGAAAGGCTGAGTCAACCCTGAGACCCTCTACTCCTCTCTCCATTCCCACTTTCTGTTGTTATAGCACCCACAATTTCTTCTTTTTTTAAATTTTTATTTTAAACGCATAAACACATCAACAAAAACAAACACATGACTTAAAACAACATAGGAACAAGAAGTTCCATCGTATATCATACCGCAGTTCCGTATCGGTTTCTTTGCAGTTAGCGTTTTCTCTCCTATACATTTCTATCTTGCATTCATGGTCCCCTTAATCGTTATCCATTTTTATGTACTATTCTATATTTATTTATACTTAGCTATTTGTAACAAAATATTGTTTACCTATATTATGCTTTATATTCTTACTATCGTTTATTCTCTTACATACAATTATAGATATACATTCACATGGTTATTCTTTTTCTTTGCCATTCTTATACTTTTATTATTCCATTTAAAAGGTTATAATATACCATCATTTATTCTCTTACATACAATTATAGATATACATTCGCACCCACAACTTCTAAAGGCAAACCGTTCCACTGATTCTGTCAAGAAATTTATCTTTATCTCTAGGTTAAATATCTCCTTGATCAATTTCCATCCATTGCTTCTCATCCTGCCTTCTGGTCCTTCCGAGAATAATTTGACCCCACTCTTCTTTGTGGTATCCTTTCAAATGCTAGAATACTGCTATGATGCCCCCCGCCCCCCAGTCCTTCTTTTCTCTGGACCAGCCACCCCCAAATCCTGCAACCGTTCTTCATATGTTTTAATCATTCATTCATCCATCCATTCAACCATCTATCCATCCATTCATTTTCCCCAAGTCTTTATGCCTGGGTTATCAGAACCAACATTCCTCTAAAGCCAATCCGGAGCTTCCAATATACTGACTCCAATTTTCTAAACCAGGATGTGGAGTTCCATCCAATCCTAATTCTCCATGACCCCGTGACTTCTGGGACATGCCATGAATTATCATAGGAAACTATCAGCTTCCCCTTTGCTGCAGGAAGTGCAGACAAGGAGAACAAGCATGCTTAAGACAGGACTAGAACTCACTGTCTCCCGATGATTGGCCGGAAGTCACTTAGTCATTTTTCAAGCATAAGATAGGACTAGAACTCACCATCTCCTGGTGATTGCCTCAGTGTTGTGTCTTCTTGATCACTGGCCTCTCCACCAGTCAAATCATTGGAGGAGGAGGCGTGGGAGTCAGGATCAGCATCAAGGCAAGCAGTGAGCTCTGAGGGGGAAGAGGGAATGGAGCTGTCAGAGAGAAAGAGAGAGAGAAAGAGAGAGAGAGAGGGAGAGAGAGAGAGGGGCAGAGCCTGGGCCGTCCATCATCCCTCAGATGGAGAGTCTGTCAGGGTTCCAGATAGCATCCAAAAGTAAATCAGAGTCCGAGGCAAAATATTCCTCAAAGTTCCAATTAATTAAGAGAGACATGTTGGCACATCTGGGGAAACCCGAATCTGAAAGCTTCCCGGTTTTCCCCACCCAGTTGAAAGTTCAAGATCTTGCCCCCACACCCATGAGTCCATCACACCGTCCAATCTCCCACTGCCATGCTGGCAGCTTCCACCCATACAGTTCTGGTCAGGTGCAGAGTTGCAGAGACAAAAGATGACCTTGGCTTTCTAGAAAGAATGTTGTTATGGCTACATATCATCTAACGCCATACAATCCCCCCTCCCATTTTCCCACCATAGAAAATGAATAGGGTGAAAAGATGGCTACAGGCCTGACAGAGTCAACAGCCCCCAGGTCTGGAGGTGGCTGATGCGGAAGAGGAGGAACATCTGGGTTCAGTGCCTGACTCGCTGATGTGCAGAAGGCAGAGGAGAGGAGAGCAGTGGAAATCTATGGGCTGGTCCTGGGGAAGGAAGAGCCACCGCTGTAGAGAAGCCCAACTCTAGCTTTGGAGATAAAAGGCAGGGGGCGGAGATGAATAGGTGTGGCAAACAAATGTCCATCTCCCCTGCCGGATAGACTTGTTAGCCCGCGCGAGAGAGAGAATCTTTTTGCCAGGGCAGTTGGCACCGCTAATTAAAGGAACCTTGGTTGGTTGTGTTTGCAGATCTGGGTCCGAAAACTCAGTCAGCCAGCTTTCATGCCTATGCCATTTTATCATTAACCACCAACTCCTGCCAAGCTCATCTTTAAATAGCAAATTAGCTAGAAAATCCGTCTCTGGATCTAGGCAGCTTCCTTTTCTTTGGCGCTCTTAATCTCTCCATCTTTTAAAAACCTGGCGCATCTGTTGCCCCCATTTCTCCCAACCCTGCAGACACGGGGAGAAAAAAAAATCTCCCTTCCGTGGCAGATGTTAAACGAAGAGCGATAAAAGAACTTGCAAATGGAACCGCCAGGCTTGGATTAGGAAATGCAGCCCAGGGTCTCCCTAATTGGATTAAGCTAATTGCTTCAAGGGTGGATCTGGGAATATTCCGAACGCAGCAGGGATTGTGATGTTATCTACCCTACCAGACGAAGAATGTAAGATGTTTGAACGGCTGTCTGTGACTTTGGGGTTTCCAAGCAGTGGGAGAGGGAGGGGGGGGGGGAGGGAAGGAGGGACGGATCCAGAAGCTGAGATGAGAATGAGGCATGATTTAATGCAAACTGCAGCCTTAATTCAGCTGGCGGGGATGAGATGGGGCAACAGGTCTCTAATGAAGCTCGTTTTATGGTGATGCTTATCTTCCATACTTGGATGTTCACGGAGGGTGTAGAAATAGGACTGAGAGGTTGCAAGAGATTTCCTGGTCTCCTGATGGACAGATGGACAGGTGTCGTTTTTAGATCACCTCCGAAAGTGCTGGGAAAAGCTCACCATCCTACAATAAGCCATTTCAATCAAGGGGGTCTTTTCCTAAGGGCCCCCAAGTTACCAAAAGAAGATACTGATGGGGCCTGAAGTCTTTTTCCCTTTTTATCCAGGGAGGGAGGGAGGGAGGGAAGAAAGGAAGGAAGGAAAGAAAGAAGGAAGTGCCAAGACAAGAACGGAAGAGTCTTTTTTGGGTACCACCAAGGATGGAGTCAGGGAGCCTCCCTCCCTCCCTCCCTCCCTCCCACCCACCCTCTCTTTCTCTCTCTCTGTGCATGTGTGTCTCTGTCTCTTTCTTCCTCCTTTAGACTATCTATCTATCTATCTATCTATCTATCTATCTATCTATCTATCTATCTATCTATCTATCATCTATCTATCATCTATCTATCTATCTATCTATCATCTATCTATCTATCTATCTATCTATCTATCTATCTATCTATCTATCTATCTATCTATCTATCATCTATCATCTATCTATCTATCATCTATTTATCTATCATCTATCTATCTATCTATCTGTCTGTCTGTCTGTCTGTCTGTCTGTCTGTCTGTCTATCTATCTATCTATCTATCTATCTATCTATCTATCTATCTATCTATCTATCTATCATCTATCTAGATAGATTCCTGTTGATAAAACATAATTGTCTGTCTGTCTGTCTGTCTGTCTGTCTGCCTGCCTGCCTGCCTGCCTGCCTGCCTGCCTATCTAGATAGATAGATAAATAGATAGATAGATAAATAGATAGATAGATAGATAGATAGATAGATAGATAGATAGATAGATAGATAGATAGATAGATACATATATACATACATACCTATTAGATTTTTTACAACCCCTGGTAAGCCCCAATTATGGGAGGAAGCTAACTGCTTCCATCATCTGTCTATCGGCTCGTCACAAGAGTCCATCACGACAGAACCCCAATATTTTTACTGTTGCCTTTGTTATATTTGTGTTTTTTTTAATTTGTGCTGATAAATAAATAAAGGGAGACTAGTATAGATCTATTTCAAGCTATTTAGCTCTCATCAGCTGGCCATACCCTTACTGGGATTTGATACATACATACATACATACATACATACATACATACATACATAATAGATAGATTCCTGTTGATAACACATAATGTCTGTCTGTCTGTCTGTCTGTCTCTATCTATCCATCTACTATCTATCTATCTCTATCTATCTATCTATCTATCTATCTATCTATCTATCTATCTATCTATCTATCTATATTCTATGTTTTATCAATATGAATCTATCGGATCAATCAATAAATCGATAGATTGATTTTATGTTTTATCAACAAGAATACAATGCAAAACAAAGAAAACAGGGAAAAAAATCCAACAATAACAACACAAATGGGTACAAAAACCAAAATAAAAAATTGACCCAAACATCAAATAACCATCACTCCACAGAGGAAAATAAAATAAAAATTAAAAAAAATCCACCCTTGCTGGATGCTGGAAAGATAATCAAATAAAGGTGATAAATTCCCCTCCCCTTACATAGCAGGTCTAGAGATAATTATAAGCTTTCTTATCCTTACTTAACATGAAAAATGTATAAACAGATATTTCTCGTGTTGTTCAGGAACACGTATTTGTAATGATGAAATTGACCCAGCATCTAATCATAATATAAACTACCGTCTTGCAAACAGCCGCATCAACCCTCTGCCATCCAAATATTTATCTCTTGAATTCCAAACCTTGAAAACAGTGAATCATATTTGTAATCTAGGTATGAGTCGTGGAGGCGCAGTGGTTAGAGTGCAGTACTGCAGGCTACTTCTGCTAACTGCCAACTGCCTGAAATTTGGCAGTTCGAATCTCACCAGGCTCAAGGTTGACTCAGTTTCCCATCCTTCCCAGATGGGTAAAATGAGGATTGTTGGGGGCAAAAGGCTGACTGTGTAAACCGTTTAGAGAGGGCTGGAAAGCACTCTGAAGCGATATATAAATCTAAGCGCTATTGCTAGTCAGTCCTTCCTTCCTTCCTTCCTTCCTTCCTTCCTTCCTTCCTTCCTTCCTTCCTTCCTTCCTTCCTTCCTTCCTTCCTTCCTTTCCAGTGGTTAGAGTGCAGAATTGCAGGCTCTTTCTGTTGGCTGCCAGCTGCCTACAGTTTGGCAGTTTGAGTCTCACCAGGCTCAAGGTTGACTCATCCTCCCATCCTTCCAAGGTGGGTAAAATGAGGACCCAGATTGTTGGGGGCACAAGGCTGACTCTGTAAACTGCTTAGAGAAGGCTGTAAAAAGCCCTGTGAAGCAGTATATATGCTATTGGGAAGGAAAGAAGGAAGGAAGGAAGGAAGGAAGGAAGGAGGCAGGGAAGGAGGGAAGGAAGATGAGAAGGAAGTAAGATGAGAAGGAAGGAAGATGAGTAGGAAGGGAGATAAACAAGAAAAAGGAAGCTGTGGTGGTGTAGTGGTTAGAATGCAGCACTGCAGGCTAATTCTGCCAACTGCCAGGAGTTCAATCCTGACCAGGAGTTTGATCTTGACCAGCTCAAGGTTGAGTCAGCCTTCCCTCCTTCCGAGGTGAGTAAAATGGGGACCCAGATTGTTGGGGGCAATATGTCGACTTTGTAAACTGCTTAGAGAGGGCTGTAAAGCACTATGAAGCGGTATGTAAGTCTAAGTGCTAGTAAATGCCTTCTGAAGGTCATTACCTCAACCCCTTCCGATTTGATCCCAGATTATATGAACTAATTAAGATTCGAATTTTCAGAAGTTGTGGATGTAGGGTTTAACAATTAGAAAGGAAGGACTAATTCATTCTTCCATATTCATTCATCTTGTAGCGGGTGGCAACATGTATTTGAAGAGTCCGTTGGATGTCAGGAATTCGGTGAAAAGGCTCATATAATGTCAATCCAATGTCTTTCCAGGTAGATCCGGTTCATGGTTATAAGAAATAGAATATTTTGGGCAATATCTGCTTGATTTCTTCACCATACTGATAGAAGTTGATTTTTGTAGCTCAGGGCTGAACTGAGGAGTCCTTGGTGCTCTCTGAGCTTGGTTGTTTTCTTGCAGACGTTTCATTACCCAACTAGGGAACATCATCAGGGCTAGAAGGGAATGGGGTTTACACAGAGGAGGCGGAGGAAGACTGTGGGGTCTCTGAGTTTGGTGGTTTTCTTACCGGTATTTCATGACCCAACTAAGTAACATCTTCAGAGCCGAAGTGGCGCAGTGGTTAGAGTGCAGTACTGCAGGCCACTTCAGCTGACTGTTATCTGCAGTTCAGCGGTTCAAATCTCACCGGCTCAGGGTTGACTCAGCCTTCCATCCTTCCGAGGTGGGTAAAATGAGGACCCGGATTGTTGTTGGGGGCAATATGCTGACTCTGTAAACCGCTTAGAGAGGCCTGAAAGCCCCATGAAGTGGTATATAAGTCTAACTGCTATTGCTATTCAGTCCATACCCAGATCATTCTGTACTGAACCCGAGTCTCTCTCTCGCCCTCTGTCCACTGGCTATGCACTGAACCCATATTGGCTAGATAAACCCTTAAATTGTGCAGCAAAAACCAAGGACAATTAAGCTATCCGGGGTCCTTGATACTCTATGATTTGGTGGGTTTTTTTAAGAGATGTTTTATGACCCACTAGGTAGCATCATCAGTGCTGGAAAGGAATGGAGTTTGTGGAGAGAAGGAGGAGGAGGAGGACTGAAGAGTCCTTGGTGCTCTCTGAGCTTGGTTGTTTTCTTGCAGACATTTCATTACCAAGCTAGATAACATTATCAGTTCTAGAAGAGAGTGGGGTTTGCAGAATGGAGGAGAAGGAGGAGGACGGTGGGTGCTCCGTGGTGCTCTCTGAGCTTGGTTGTTTTCTTGCAGACATTTCATTACCAAGCTAGATAACATTATCAGTTCTAGAAGAGAGTGGGGTTTGCAGAATGGAGGAGAAGGAGGAGGACGGTGGGTGCTCCGTGGTGCTCTCTGAGCTTGGTGTTTTTCTTGCAGACGTTCCATGACCCAAGTAGGGAACATCATCAGTGCTAGAAGGATGTAAGGTTTGCAGGGGGAAGGAAGAGGAGGAGGAGGCAGTCCCGAGCCTGGAAAGTAACATACTGCTTCTTATATTGCATAATTTTAACTACTCAACCAGAATTTTAATTTCTGTCCTAGCCCTTGAGTAGTTTTGCTCCTGTAGCCATGAAGAACAGATGTTTAAATAAGTGTAGGTTGTCCTTTTGCAGGGACCAATCAATGCCCAAACATCTAAAATAATGGGGAAAACCTGGGAGAAACAGCTTTTAGTGGTACGTGTGTGAGTCAATGGTGTGTTGCTCTTACCATCGCTACCAGTATGCTGAACATCTTGTTCGATCCACAGCCTCTGCGACACCCAGCTGCTTGTTGGGGTGAACATGTGCACAATTGGCCAGTTGCTCTCTATAATAGATCTATCTTTTTGTCCGTCCATCCATCCATGTCTGTCTGTCTACTTACCTACCTACCAGTATCCTTCTCCCTCCCTCCCACTCTCTCTCTCTCTCTCTCACACACACACACACACACATACACATCTATCTGTCTGTCTGTCTGTCTGTCTGTCTACCTACCTACCTACCTACCTACCTATCTAACTATCTATATCCCTATGTATCAGTATCCTGTCTGTCTGTCTATCCTCTATCTAAAGGGGGACAAATCGACTTTGTCAATTATTGAATATCTGAACATTAGTAAATTCACAAACAGGCTAAAATCTATATTTTGGAGATGTGGCGAAACAATAAGAACATTTTCTGGTTGGTTCAAACTCTGAGAAGCTCCGTTTGATTCTGTGCTCCGTTAGGCTTTGCAAAACTAGTTGGCAGTGAGCTCCTTGGCAACGTTTCAAGGGAGAGAAAGGTGGACGCTTCTCAACATTACCCTGAAAGACTTTGGCAACTCGAGCAGACATCTGTCAGACTCTTCACAGACTCTTTGTGAATGGGCTGTGAACGACCTTAATTCACAGCCGTTTAAAATAAAAGAGAGTTTTTGGGGACTAAGCGTGTGATGTATGCTTTCTCCGGAAGCCTAGATCAGAACAGTCCCTTACTCCTTGAATGTAAGGAAGAGGTTGCAATTGTTTCTGTTTGCAATCCACGAAACCACCTTTCAAGACAAAATAACATTTTCACAGCATAACATTCTGGGCATAATTTTTTTTCTTCCGAACCGTAACTAGTTAAATGAAGCAGAACTTGCTCCGCTTTTCACCCTGTTGCGTTCCTGCTTTCAAAGCCAACCCCTGGGGCAGAAAAAAAAAACGGAGTAAAATGATCTAAGTGGCTTAACCTTCTGCTCAGTAAACCCTCGGTTTCCCCCATCCGCACCAACCTCTGGATTTTAGGCTATTTATGCAGAGAGGTTCCGCCAAGTTCTCAAAGAAAAAAGGGGAGAATATTCCAAGCACGTAAATTCTTTTATGGTATACCTGAGGTTAAGAAGATAACCAAGGGAGAAGCTTCCCTTCCCTTGCAAGAAAAAGAATTTTAGGAATTAGTGGGAACGTGCTGCGGGTTCCTCGTGAACCTGTCACTTCCTGTGAGTCTGCCACACTTGTGTTTACTATTATAAATAACTAGCCGAACACCCAGCGATGCCCGACTATTTATTTATAGGGGGGAAATATCCAGACCGGATGTAATTTCTAACGTTGGATTTTCCCCCTTACCAGAGGGAGCCCCCTTGTGGACTACTGTGAAGCTGTTACCATGGCAACTCCACTGTGCTGTACAGTAGAAGACAGTTTATGGCACAAAAGGCTGTATCATAACAGAACACCCCCCCCAAGGAGTGTTAGGAGTGTCTTACCCCCACAATATTTCTTTCCAGAGAGTAAGTCATGTGTGTACCAAGTTTGGTTGAAATTGCTCGAGGCGTTCCAGTTATGCTAGAACACACACACACATAGACACACGATGCTGAAATTGCTTGGACTCACAATAAGAGTTTCATATGCAGAGGAGAAGTGAAGAACAGGAGACCATCTGAGGATGCTGGGCTCTCCTAATTCCCAGAGATAGTCAGAATAACAGAACAACAGAGTTGGAAGGGACCTTGGAGGTCTTCTAGTCTAACCCCCTGCTCAAGCTGGAGACCCTACACCAGTGATGGTGAACCTTTTGTGGCTCGCGTGCCAAAAGTGGGGGGAGCGCAGGAGGGGGTCGTGTGCGGGCGTGCCACACCCATAATGCTATGCGCACGACCACAGCGTGCATGCATGCATGACCAGTGCTCTCCCCCATTTTTGGTGTGCTTTTTTCAGAGGAGCCTGGGGAGGGTGAAAACAGCCTTCCCCACCCGTCCAGAGGCCCTCCGGGGGCGTCAGGAGCTTCCCTGAAGGCTCCGGAGCATGAAAAATCGGCTGTATGGGCAAACCGGAAGTTTGGGAACGGACTTCCAGTTTGCTCATAGGATCATTTTTTGCACATGAGGTGTTGTCCTGTCAGCTGGGCAGTGCAAATGCACACGCTGGCCAGCTGTCTTCGGCCTTCTGTGGAGGCCATTTTTCACCCTCCAGAGGCTTCAGGAGCTTCCAATACCAGCTAAAACTGACCCTATGACCAAACCAGACGGACATTTCCAAACTTCCGGTTTACCCGTAGGGCTGGTTTTTCATGCTCTGAAGCAGGGGTGCCAGTTCTAACCTCTTTTATAGAAGAGGTTCCATAAATCTACAGTGCCATTTAGAACCGGATCCAGCTGCCTCCCCCGCGTGCTTCAAATGCCAGAGTTTCTGAGCCAACATTTGGTTGCTAAGCAAGAGCGTTGTTAAGTGAGTTTCACCACCTTTCACAAGTTGGCCATGCCCACCCAGTCACATGACTGCCAAACCACTCCCAACCAGTCACATGGCTGGCAAGCCACTCCTACCTGGTCACATGGCCGGCAAGCCACTTCCACAAAGCAGGCCATACCTACAGAAGAGGTTCTAAAAAACTTTGAAACCCATCACTGCTCTGCAGGCAGCGCCTCGCGTGCCCGGACAAATGGCTCCATAGGTGTCATAGATTCTCCATCACAGCCCTACACCATGTTAGGCAAGCGGCTCTCCAGTCCCTTCTTAAAAACCTCCAGTGATGGTGTGGCCACAACTTCTGGAGGCAAGATGTCCCTTCCAACTTTATAATTCTACGGTTCCATAATATTGCTCCGTCTTCTGATATTTAGAGTCTGAAGATACTCGAGAAATGGATTCAGAATCCGTCTCTGGACTAGGAAGCTCGTTCTTGACATGTATATCTCCGGCTTCACCCACTGTAAAACTTCAAACAACAACAACAACAACCCACAAGAGCTGAGGTGGCGCAGTGGTTAAATGCAGTACTGCAGGCTACTTCAGCTGACTGCAGTTCTGCAGTTCGGCTGTTCAAATCTCACCGGCTCAGGGTTGACTCAGCCTTCCATCCTTCCGAGGTGGGTAAAATGAGGACCCGGATTGTTGGGGGCAATATGCTGACTCTGTAAACCGCTTAGAGAGGGTTGAAAGCCCTATGAAGCGGTATATAAGTCTAACTGCTATTGCTATTACTAAGAGGTCCTTCTCTGTCAACCTCAGCTTGCAAGGAAACAGATCTGTGCCCTTGATCGACCCTTCCGATAATAATCTGCATTGCAAAACATCTCACAATTATTTCCCCCCTCTTGGCTAACCGTAAGAGTTCGAACGGGCGGCCTGCCTAGCTTCCAATATTTCTCCATGACCCCAAATATCTTCCTCACTTGCTGATGAGCTGTGAACATTTCTAAGGCACAACAACAGTCTGTTGGGGGTGAAAGCAGCAGATCTTGAAGGATCCTTGGATGGCTTTGTTGGTAGCTCAAACACTTCGTGCGCGACAGATTGTTCTTTGAGAAAGAGAAAATAGAATCTCCCAGGGAATTTGCCAATATTTACCCAGGATTATGTTTTCATTCATTTCCTTGTCCTTTTTTTTTGGGGGGGGGGGGAGAACAGCTCACTAGAAGAAGAAACAGAAGAACAGAAGAAGAAGAAGAAGAAGAAGAGAAGAAGAAGAAGAAGAAGAAGAAGAAGAGAAGAAGAAGAAGAAGAAGAAGAAGAAGAAGAAGAAGAAGAAGAAGAAGAAGAAGAAGAATTATTATTGTGGTGTTCTTGGTGGTCTCTGAGCTTGGCTGCTTTCTTGAAGACATTTCGTGACCCAACTAGGGAACATCATCAGTGTTAGAAGGGAGTGGGGCTTGTGGAGAGGAGGAGGAGGAGGAGGAGGAGGAGGAGAAGAAGAAGGAGAAGAAGAAGAAGAAGAAGAAGAAGAAGAAGAAGAAGAAGAAGAAGAAGAAGAAGAAGAAGAAGAAGAAGAAGAAATTGTTACGTTGTCAGTATCTGACCTTAACCAAGGAAGCCATATTTCCCTGGCATTTTAGACCAGGGCTCTCCCAATTTGGCAACCTTACAGATTAAGATTAACAAAGTTGGAAGGGACCTTGTAGGGTAGCTAGTTCAACCCCCGCACAAGCCTGAGACCCTCCACCATTTCTGACAGATGGGGAGTCCAGCCTCTTCTTGAAAGCCTCCAGTGATGAAGCTCCCACAACGTCTGGAGGCAACTTCGGTTCCATGGGTTGATTGTCCTCACTGTTAGGAAGTTTCTCCTTCGTTCCAGGTTGAATCTCTCCTTGGTCAGTTTCCATCCATTGTTCCTTGTCTGGCCTTCGGGTGCTTTGGAAAATAGCTTGACCCCCTTCCTCTCTACGGAAGCCCCTCAAATATTGGAAGACTGCTATCATGTCTCCCCTGGTCCTTCCACTCATGAATTGTCCTCACTGTTAGGAAGTTTCTCCTTAATTCCAGGTTGAATCTCTCCTTGGTCAGTTTCCATCCATTCTTCCTTGTCTCGCAGTTTGTGCTGCTGAGGTGGTGCGACTAAGATGATGCAATGAAAGGGGCTTTGGGCAATTCCTATGGGACTAAGGGCTAATCCTACCTTGGTTGGATCTTGGGTGTGGGTATTTGCTTATGAATAGAGCCGGCTCTCTCTTAAGTGCTGCCACCTGCTGTGGGCTGTTGAGGAAGGTGGGGTCTGCTTTGCAAAAGGATGTTTCTTCTCCATTTCTCATCCAGGGAAATATATATATATATTGGCCTTTTTCATATTCAAAAGAGCCGAGGTGGCGCAGTGGTTAGGGTGCAGTACTGCAGGCCACTTCAGCTGACTGCTATCTGCAGTTCAGCGGTTCAAATCTCACCGGCTCAGGGTTGACTCAGCCTTCCATCCTTCCGAGGTGGGTGAAATGAGGACCCAGACTGTGGGGGCGATATGCTGACTCTGTAAACTGCTTAGAGAGGGCTGAAAGCCCTATAAAGCGGTATAGAAGTCTAACTGCTATTGCTATTGCTACTAATCTCACCGGCTCAAGGTTGACTCAGCCTTCCATCCTTCCGAGGTGGGTGAAATGAGGACCCAGACTGTGGGGGCGATATGCTGACTCTGTAAACCGCTTAGAGAGGGCTGAAAGCCCTATGAAGCGGTATATAAGTCTAACTGCTATTGCAATTCCTCAAAATAGCTCATTCTTCTAGGAGAGGGATGGGTGCTAACTTGACTGATCCAGTCAAGTCCATCTGTTCTTGGTTCTTTATTCCCTTTGATTTTTACGCTTTGGAAATAGCATCTCATTTGGAGGTGGGCGTTGTAGGTAGTCAGAGAGGGCAAGATGCATTAAAATCTTGCAGGAATCACCGCTCACCAGACTTACGTTGGTGCAAATTCCAATGGCAGATTTTTTTTTCTCTCTTCCAAGTTATATCTATTTTCGTCTGGCCTCTCTGCCGCGGCTTAATGAGAAGGACGAGACTAGAATAGTGAAGCGGAGACAACCGGTGTGATATTACCAGCAACAGAAAGTGAGGTTGCAACGCACAATACCTTGCCTGCTATGAATAGCTCCTGGGAGTCAGATCAAGAGAGATTGTATTTAATTTGTCCTGAATTATTTCAGGCTCGGGAACCACGTGTTAGTAATAAAGACAACAAATGTTCTTTATTTAAAGCCCAGGGAGAGGATGGAGTTCCTTAAAACAGCGGCCCCCAACTGGTGGTCCGTGGACTACTGATGGTCCGTGAGAAAAATTTGGTGGTCTGCAGAAAAAGTATTTGCTTTTTTATATTCCACTAAATCAGGGTCCTCATAGTACAGCCCCTGGGCCGGATACGTGCAATGACGCTTGTGTTGGTGCAGAGAGTCTCCCCCTTCGGGGTCTTTTTGTACAGGTCGGAGGGGGAAGAAATTCCGACTTGGGGTCCGCTTCAGCCTCCTGCTGGAGGGCTTTGGGTGAAGGCTGGAGGGAAGATTCGCTGGTGGGGAAGAGCCAGAGGGCCTCGTTCCAGTTGGGCTGCATCATGGCCTGGAACTGGCTGACCATCTCAGCCCGCTGAGCCTCCAGGCACTGGTACCTGGCCTTGCACTCCCGCAGGTCTTCCCTCTGCTTGGAAAGCCCATGCTTGTAGTCCTCAGTGAGGTACTTCTGCTGAGCCTCCTCCTCGGTCAGATCCAATTTGAATTGAACTGTTTTGCCAACTCTTTCTCCTGGTGGCTGCTTAGCTCCAGCAACGGCTTCCTCTTGGGGCCCTAAGGAGCCAGGGGGGCAGGGAAGGAGTGGCGGGGTGGGGTGGGGGGGCAAGGAGAGGCTGGTGAGGCGTCCCTCATGAGTGACATCGAGTTGACCCTACCCACCCAGTCACATGACCACCTAGCCACACCCACCCAGCCAGTCATTAGGCAGATCATATTAGTGGTCTGCGGGATTTAAAATTATGAACTTAACCGTATTTTTCAGAATATAAGACGCACCTTTTTCCCCTCAAAAAAGAGACTGAAAATCTGGGTGCAGATAACAGTCAGCTGAAGTGGCTGCAGTACAGCACTCTAACCACTGCGCCACCTCGGCTCTTCAATGTCCAGTTGCCTCTTCAAAAAAAAAAAACCACCTTTGGGACAACCTGGATGACGGAGAATCTCCATAAATAGTGGAACAGGTTGCCTTTAGAAATGATGAGTGCTTCATCACTGGAGGTTTTAAAGAAAGAAATTGGACGGCCATCTGTCTGAAATGGTGCAGGCAAGGGGGTTAGACTAGAAGACCGCCAAGGTCCCCTCCAATTCTGTTATTCTGGTAATTGATCAGTGGAACAGCTTGCCTTCAGAAGTTGTGGGCGCTCCATGACCGGAGGTTTTTTAAGAAGAGAGACTGGACGGCCGCTTTGTCTGGAATAACGTAAGAGTTTCCCACTTGAGCAAGGGGGTTGGACTAGAAGACCTCCAAGGTCCCATCCAATTCTGTTATTCTGGTAATTGATCAGTGGAACAGCTTGCCTTCAGAAGTTGTGGGTGCTCGATGACGCGAGGTTTTTAAGAAGAGAGACTGGACTGCTGCTTGTCTGGAATAACGTAAGAGTTTCCCACTTGAGCAAGGGGGTTGGACTAGAAGACCTCCAAGGTCCCATCCAATTCTGTTATTCTGGTAATTGATCAGTGGAACAGCTTGCCTTCAGAAGTTGTGGGTGCTCGATGACCGGAGGTTTTTAAGAAGAGAGACTGGACGGCCGCTTGTCTGGAATAACGTAAGAGTTTCCCACTTGAGCAAGGGGGTTGGACTAGAGACCTCCAAGGTCCCATCCAATTCTGTTATTCTGGTAATTGATCAGTGGAACAGCTTGCCTTCAGAAGTTGTGGGTGCTCGATGACCGAGGTTTTTAAAGAAGAGAGACTGGACTGCTGCTTGTCTGGAATAACGTAAGAGTTTCCCACTTGAGCAAGGGGGTTGGACTAGAAGACCTCCAAGGTCCCTTCCAGTTCTCTTCTGTATTTATGGGTTTCATTTCGCTGCTCTTTGCATATTTGGTGAGTAAATTAGTGATACCAGCTCAATAAAGGAAAAAAGAACACTGGGTTTGTTATATTTAAGTTTGTCCATTGATTTCAGTGGGAAATCTGCAGAGAAATCCAATTTATGTTGACCCAGGAAAAAAGCCCACCGGGACTTAATTACTAGCAATGATGAAACAAATTTAACGGTCTTGCCCCAAAATAGAGTTCATGATGGCTTGGAGTAAAATATTGACGGAATAAAAAGGCAATAACTAAACTCGAGCACTCAAAGCTAAAATTCTAAGCTTGCAGGATATTGCTGGCATTTTTTTTTAAACACTGACTGCCCATTAATTTTGTTCTCCAGTTTCACTGACTCTTAATGTACTTTGGAAGGTTTATGGTTTGGGAGCTAAAGAAGAGAAGGCGAGCCACTCCCAGGGCCCCCTTTGAGGCATAAAGCCGAGAGCATTTATTGTATTTTTAATCACATCCTTTATTAGGATGATTTTCCTTGTTTTCCTATAGAGCCGTGATGGAGAACCTGTGGCACGAGTGACACAGGTGGCATGCAAAATCCTCACTGTGGGCACTGATGCGCAGCTGATTTTCAGATCTCTGCTGGGCATGTGGAAAACACACGTGCATACATGGGGGTCACGCATGCATGCACAAGGGGTGGGAGGCACGGAGGTGTGGCAATCCCCCTCCCGTGCTCAGTTTTTGGAGCCAGGAGACTTCAGGGAGGCCTCCGAGCCCGGGGGAGGATGTTTTTGCCTTCCCGGAGGCTCGGGAAAAGCCTCCAGAACTTAGGTGGGCAAAAAACAGGCCTTTGGGAAGTTCCAGAAGTTAAAAACTAGGTCTGATTCCGGCCTCCGAAGGGCCTCCTTGCTTAGTTTCCATCCATTGCTTCTTGTCCTGCCTTCAGATGCTTTGGAGAATAAGTTGACTCCCTCCTCTCGGGACAGCGCCTCAAATATTCGGAGAATGCTATCATGTTCCTTCTCTTCATTACATAAGAGATACTTAGTTCTGTTATTCGTTCATAGTACAGTTTATCTTTCAGTCTCCTAATTATCTTTGTTGCTCTTCTCTGCAGTCTTTCAAGATTGGTTCTCTCATTGATTAGTTTCCATTCATACTTGTCCTTCCCTCTGAAGAATAGGTTGACCCCCTCTTCTTTGTGGCAGCCCCTCAAATACTGGGCATTGCTATCCTGTCTCCCCTAGTCCTTCGTTTCATTAAACTAGACCTACCCAGTTCCTGCAGCCGTTCTTCATATGTTTTAGCCTCCAGTCCCCTAATCCTCTTTCCTGCTCTTCTCTGCACTCTTTCCAGAGTCTCCACATCTTTTCTACATCGTGGCGACCAAAACTGAATGCAGGATTCCAAGTGTGGCCTTACCAAGGCCTTATAAGTGGTATTAACCCTTCACGTGATCTTGATTCCATCCCTCTGTTTATGCAGCCTAGAACTGTGTTGGCTTTTTGGCAGCTGCTGCACACGGCTCCCTCTTCTTTGTGGCAGCCCCTGAGATATTGGAAGACTGCTATCATGTCTCCCCTGGTCCTTCTTTGCATTAAACTAGACATACCCCAGTTCCTGCAACCGTTCTTCATATGTTTTAGCCTCCAGTCCCCTAATCCTCTTTGTTTCTCTTCTCTGCACTTTTTCCAAAGTCTCAACATCTTTTTTTATAATATGGTGACCACAACTGGATGCCATATTCCAGGTGTGGCCTTCCTAAGGATTTATAAAGTGGTACTTTATAAAGGGGTACAGGTTGGTACCCTCCCAAGAAAAGCATGTAGAGTTAAGGCGATGGTTTTCCCTTGCAATGGATGGCTGTGAAAGTTGGACCATAAGGAAAGCTGAGCGACAAAGAATGGAGGCCTTTGAACTATGGTGCTGGAGAAGACTCTTGTGAGTCCCTTGGACTGCAAGGCCATCCAACCGGTCATCCTAGAGTAGATCAACCCTGGCTGCTCTTTAGAAGGCCAGATCCTGAAGAGGAAACTCAAAGACTTGGCCACCTGATGAGAAGGAAAGACTCCCTGGAGAAGAGCCTCATGCTAGGGAAAGATGGAGGACACAGAAGAAGAAGGGGACGGCAGAGAAGGAGATGGCTGGATTGAATCACCGAAGCAGTCGGCGTGAGCTTAAATGGACTTAAATGGACTCCGGGGATGGTAGAGGACAGGAAGGCCTAGAGGAACATTGCCATGGGGTCGGGATGGGTCCGGACCACGACTTCACAACTAACAACAACAACAACTAATACCTTCACGTGATCTTGATTCTCTCTCTCTCTTAATGTAGCCTTTTCTCCGCAAAGGAAAACTTTTTTTAGATGATTTCCTGGGCTGCAAAGCTAAAATGTTTATTATGCAGGCTAAATATTTAATTCGTCTACATTTCCATGTAGGTGAAGACGTGATTTCATTTTAGCTAATAGTCAGTGGTGGTTTTTTGGCAGCGTTTCAATAAATCATGCAGTGTTGTAGAAATGTAAGAGAGTTTCAGCAACATTTATCAGCTGTTTCTGGGCACCCTGTGAGTCTTTCGGTCAACCTTGAAAGATGAGGGGTGGTTTATTGTGGTAGTTGGGTTTGGGCCGTGGCTGCTGTTTGTGTTTATTTGTGGGATTTATTTATTTGTTTACGTGTTGTTATTATTTGGGAAGTGTTTTCAGCAGCCCAGAGTCAGGTGTTTAAAATCAGTGGTCAGATCAAGGAAATAATAATTCGGAAGTTGAGGGAAGATAGAGAGGTTTATGACAGCAACCAGAACAGGAGATGAAAGAGAGATAAATAAGTAATTTATCTTCTATTTATTTTGAAATTTGCTTTTCCTTTCACATTCTCTCCACAAACATGTTGAAAATGTGACACACTTGACAGGATTCTTTTCTTTTCTTTCTTCCCTTCTTTCCTTTTTCTTTGTTCCTTCCTTCCTTCCATCCATCCATCCATCCTTCCTTCCTTCCTTTTCTTTATTTCTCTTTGTGTCTTCCCCCTTCTTCCTTCTTGTTCCTTCCTTCCTTCCGTCCGTCCATCCATCCATCTTTCCTTCCTTCCTTCCATTTTCTTTATTCTCTTGTGTCTTCCTCATTCCTTCCTTCTTGTTCCTTCTTTCTTTCTCGTTTTTTCCTTCCTTCCCCCATCCTTCTTCCTTCTTTTCTTCCTTCCATTTTCTTTCTTTCTTTGTTTCTTCCGCCTGTCTTCTTTGTTGCTTCCTTCCTTCCTTCTATTTTCTTTTTCTTTCCTTCCGTCGTTCCATCCTTTATTCATCCTTCCATCCCTCCTCCCTCCATCCCTTCCTTTCTTTCTCTTTTCTCTTCTTCCTTTCTTCTTTGTTCCTTCCTTCCCTTTTTCCTTCCTTCCTTCCTTTTTCTGTCTTTTTTCTTTCTTTTTTCTTTCTTCCTCCTGCCTTCTTGTTGCTTCATTCCTTCTATTTTTCTTCTTCCTTCCTTCATTCATTCTATCCTTCCTTCCATCCATCCCTCCTCCCTCCCTTCCTTCCTTTCCTTTTTTCTTTCTCCTTCCTTCTTTGTTCCTTCTTTCCTTCTTTTTTCCTTCTTTCCTTCTTTTTTTTTTTTTTTTTTTTTTCCTTCCTTTTTTTTTTTTTTTTTTTTTGTTTTTTTTTTTTTTTCCTTCTTTCCTTCTTCCCTTTTTTTTCCTTCCTCTTTCTTCCTCTTCCGTTCCCTTGCCCTCCCTTTGTCTTTTTTCCTTTCTTTCCTTTTTCTTTCTTACTAGCTGGCGAAGGCTTATTTGAATTCTTGGTGGAGCAGGAAGGCAGGAAGGGAAAAAAGGAAAAGAGAAAGTTACAGAATGTAGGAAAATGAAATTCTTTGTTCAAGTAAATGGGTAACATCTGAGTGGCTGTGGAATAATGGTCCAGAAGTCCAAACTGCTGCCTCAGATTCCATCTGGATTTTTCTGACTCCTTTGGGAATGCCTCTTCAGGGGACCCAAATCACAAGATACCAAGAATGTATTCGTATCCCTTACTAGAGCTTAAGGTGACTCTTATTTTACATCCATAGAAGGCCACCTCATGAATCCATCCAGGGCGTGATGTAAACTTTGTCCAAACTTATCAAAATGATCCTGTGTGTCTGTGTGTGTCCCCGACCATTCCTGCAGTTTTTCTTGGCAAGATCTCCAGGAGAGGATCTTAGGGTCGAGAGAAGGACCTGGCCAAGTCATCCATCTCCTTTCTGTGGCCGAGGCAGGATTAGAACCCTTCCCTCCCCACTACGAATTTCCGTACCATTCACCCCTGCCTCAAACCGACTCAAACCGACTCTTGCTGTACAAATCATTTCTTTGCATTTTCCCCAGAAAGACCAGTCACCTCCCTGGATTGCCTTCCCTCTGTAAAAAAGGTAAAGGTTCCCCTTGCACATATGTGCTAGTTGTTCAAGACCCTAGGGGCGGTGCTCATCTCTGTTTCAAAGCTGAAGAGCCAGCACTGTCCGAAGACGTCTCTATGGTCATGTGGCTGGCATGACTCAACGCCGAAGGAGCATGGAACGCTGTACCTTCCCACCAAAGGTGATTTCTATTTTCCTACTTGCATTTTTTACGTGGTCTCAAACTGCTCGGTTTGCAGAAGTTGGGACAAGTCACAGGAGCTCACTCCGTTATGCAGTGCTCGGGATTCGAACCACCTTTCTGATCGACAAGCTCAGCGTCTTGGCCAATGAACCACCGTGTCCCTCTGTACCTGGCTTTAAGCTGTATTAAAATCTGGCTTTTAATAATTTAAGACATGGCTTCTAACCACGTATTAAAATACGGCTTTAATAATTTCCTCGCGTGTGCCCGTTTCCATAAACAGAAAACATCAGCTGACCTGTTTATGAAGCGCATAAAACATGGCTCGCTGCTTTCTTCCCATCGTGAATGGGAGCGTATTTCAGCCAGCGAAAGGTCCTCTATAATGAAACTTACAGAGACTCATCCGTCTCCTCTAGTTGCTCTTTCTACCGTGGGGAGAAAAAACTCATTCCTGTCACATATTTTCATGCTGCCACTGCGTGTAACTTCAGAGATACCCCAGGGCTCCATGCATTTTGTTTTATTGTGGCGTTTTGCTGCCATCTCCAACACCAAAGCCTCCTTCTTTCTTCTCTTCTTCTCCTCTCTTCCTCTTCTTTTCCTCCTCCTCTTGTCTTCCTCCACCTTCTCTTTCTCTTTCTCCTCCTCCTCCTTCACCTCCACTTCTGTCCTTCCTCTCCCTTCTTCTCCTTTTCCTTCTTCACCTACATCTCCACTTCTCCCCCTCCTCCACTCCTCTTCCTCCCACTTCTCTTTCTCTTCCTCCTCCTGCTCCTTCTTCATTTCCATCTCCACTTCTGTCCCTCCTCCTCTTTTTCTTCCTCCTTCTCATTTTCTGTTTCACCTCCACCTCCCCCATTCCTCCTCTTTCTCTTCTGCTTCTTCTCCTTCTTCATGACCATCTCATTTCTCTCCCCCCTCCTCCTCCTCCTCCCCCTCCTCCTCCTCCTCCTCCTCCTCCTCCTCCTCCTCCTCCTCCTCACAATCCCACTTCTAGCACTGAAGATGTTACCTAGTTGGGTAATGAAACATCTGTAAGAAAACCACCAACATCAGAGAGCACCAAGGACCCCACAGTCGTTGTCCTCCTCCTCCTCCTCCTCCTCCTCCTCCTCCTCCTCCTCCTCCCTCCTCCTCCTCCTCCTCCTCCTCCTCCTCCTCCTCTCCACTCTCTCCTAGCACTGATGATGTTACCTAGTTGGGTAATGAGACATCTGTAAGAAAACCACCAAGGTCAGAGAGCACCAAGGACCCCACAGTCCTCTTCCTCCTCCTCCTCCTCCTCCTCCTCCTCCTCCTCCTCCTCCTCCTCCTCCTCCTCCTCCTCCTTTTCCTCCTCCTCCTCCTCCTCTCCACTCTCTTCTAACACTGATGATGTTACCTAGTTGGGTAATGAAGCATCTATAAGAAAACCAACAAGCTCAGAGAGCACCAGTTCTCCTTCTTCTCATCCTCTCCACAAACCCCATTCTCTTCTAGCACTGAGGATGTCACCTAGAAGGGAGGGAGGGAGGGAGGGAGGGAGGGAGGGAGGGAGGAAGGAAGGAAGGAAGGATCACAGGTGATGTTCCTTAGATGTTACCTACTTTGATAATGAAACATCTGCAAGAAAACCACCAAGCTCAGAGAGCACCAAGGACCCCTCCTTCCTGCTTTCAGAGTTGAACCGAAAGGAACATGAATCACTAGTCTAAGAACTATCTTGCCCCATTTTGATGTAGTTTCCCATTACTCCACTGTCTTGTAGCTTTATTCCCTAATCCGTAATATCCCCTATCCCCATTCGGTATATATTGAATCCTGGGATAATTGGAAGATTAGGTCCTCTCTTTCGTCTTTAGCAATGCGGTTGCTATCACATTTTCGGTGAAGCAATAATTGAATGATAATTTATTATTCATGACAGTTTTAAGTGGCAATAATTACTCTGGTTTCCCAGAAGTCCCATAAAACAAAAATGAATTTCTCTGAAATATTTCCCCCCCCCCCCCCCCAACAGTTATATTACCTCCGTGGCCTTGCTCTGAACAAAGAACTGGTGCGGAATTATTAAAATGTGGAAGATTTGCTTTCGGTTCCTTGTCTGGATCATTTAAGTTTTCCACGTGTTCGTAGAAAGAGAATGGACTTTGGGTTGCAAATATCATGCCCTGGAATCCTATGTGTTGTGGCCCAGCAGGAGCCGTTGGAGCTGCCACCAGACTCCAACAGCGGGGGGCCGTATGAGTCGGCTCTGGAGGATATGGAGAACCCTGGACAGGGTTCTGACTCTGAGCAGGGTGCAGAGAGGCTGGTTGGCCACCAGGAGGCGCCTGAGCCTTGGACCAGTGGGGACAAGGGAGAGTGATCCGGACACCAGTAGTGAGTTGTTCCTGGATGCACGCCATCGGAGAGCTAATAGGCGTCAGGAACAGTTGCGCAGTTACAGGAGGTAATTGCACTCAGCTGGTGGTCATTAGGCTCCTCTCCAGACTATAAAAAGACTGCTTGTGCACACGCCCCTCTTGCAGAAGTCAACACAGGAACTAACATCGGAGAACATCATTGTGAGCTTGGCAGACTGGATTGCTGCCAAGGACTGGTCTGTCTGTTAATTAAATGCCGTAACTTATCTTTGGCTCGGAGTGTGTGTTGGTGTGGGACGAGGGGGGTCAGAACACCTATGTAGCATGATATTTTGGACTGTGAGGTCCTTGGTGGCCTCTGAGTTTGGCTGTTTCCTTGCAGATGTTTCATTACCAACGTAGGTAACATCATCAGTGCTAGAAGGAAGTGGGGTTTGCTCTCGGGGTATACACAAGTGGCTTTCCCTGCCTGCCATCAACAGACACATAGAGAGAAACAATCGCTACATACCATTCAAAAGAGATTGTAAGGTTTTTGAATTCAGCTCAGAATCTGATACTTCCAGTGAAACTCTGAACACGAGGCTACTGATAATCAGTTTTTATTTTCTGCAGAAAACAAAAAAGACTTGACGGTATTTTTGTCTCCCACCTTAACAGAGCAGACATAGAGAGAGGAAGAAAAAAAATAGGCCTTACCATCCATGGAAAAAAAACCTTTTTTCAAACTTCTTATAGTCTTACACAGCTTGCACCGATTGTCCTAGTGTTAGAAACATCATTTCATGTTATGTAAATCTCATATTTTTTTCTCCGCGCACTGAAAACAATGAGCCTTAGAAGAGGAAAGGAATACATTTTCTGGCATATAAGACAGAGCTTTGTTAGGGAAGGCCGAACACACATTTCAGGTTACAAGCAAGGTTGCTTTGCGAAATCCACTTTTTTACTTTTACTAGGCTAAGCTTGGCAATTTGCCTAGAAGTTTTATCTATGAAGCTGGCACGCTAGGTTACAATGGAGATTCTCTCAACAGCAATTTAACAAAAGCTGAATTAGGTTACACTCTGTGTAGTTTACCTAGTTGGGTAATGAAATGTCTACATGATAACAACCAATCTCAAAGAGCACCAAGGACCCCACAGCTCCTCCTCCTCCTCCTCCTCCCTCCTCCTCCTCCTCCTCCTCCTCCTCCTCCTCCTCCTCCCCCCTCCTCCTCCTCCTCCTCCTCCTCCTCCTCCTCCTCCTCCTCCTCCTCCTCCCAAACCTCACTCACTTACAGCACTGATGTTGTTACCTAGTTGGGTCATTGTTAGTTTGTGCCATCCAGCCGGGTGACCAACGACAAATTCATCGCCTGTTCTTTCGCCATCGTCTTAGGGATATTTGTTACCATAAATAGCTCTCCTGTTACGGTGGTGTGCAGTGACTCCAGCTCCCCTATCGCTACTAATGGTACTCTGGGCAGACTGGACCCATAACCAGTGTTAAGTCTATCCCCGTTAGGAGACTAGAGTTCTGCAGCAGAAGTTAGTAAGGAATAGTAGTAGTAGTAGTTTATTGGTCTTGTATGCCGCCCACTCCCGAAGGACTCCGGGCGGCTTACAATAAACAAGGGAAGGGGATAAATAGACAAAACAACACTTTAAAATACGCAACATTCATAGATTACCGTGGGGCTGGGTACTTCAACAGCCCCTGAATAGTCACTCACAGCCACCGAAGGTAGAACAAATAATAGCTTTACTTGCGTAACAAAAATAGGATAAATAGTCTCCAAAGAGACTATAAGCAGTCTTGAAATATATACACAGTCTATTTACAATACGTTGAAGTTACAGTTGCTCAACTCACAATTCACCATGTAGACAGGTAACTACTATACAGGCTAGCCACCATCCTATACACGGTCTTCTCTCCAAATACTAGGCTCATACAGTAACAGTCAGGAACAATCAGGAACCATCAGGAGCATCATGGAGAACTTCCTACTAGTTATAGCAATAGCAAAAACAGTTCGACTTATATACCGCTTCATAGGGCTTTCAGCCCTCTCTAAGCGGTTTACAGAGTCAGCATATCGCCCCCAACAACAATCCGGGTCCTCATTTTACCCACCTCGGAAGGGTGGAAGGCTGAGTTCAACCCTGAGCCGGTGAGATTAGAACCGCCGAACTGCAGAACTGCAGTCAGCTGAAGTAGCCTGCAGTTCTGCATTTAACCACTGCGCCACCTCGGTTCCTACTTCCTTATATGGCTGCTTAAAGTAATAGCATCCAATTACCTCTCTCTTACATTTAAAGTAACAGATACATTTGTTACAATCATGGCTTATAGACGTTGTCAAGCCAAGACTAGGGTTACATCCCTAACAGTCATGAAACATCTTCAAGCAAACAATCAACTCAGAGAGCACCAAGGACCCCACAGTCCCTCTCCCCCACTCCTCCTCCCAAACCTCACACACTTGTAGCACTAATGTTGTTACCTAGTTGGGCCATGAAACATCTGCATGAAAAAAAAAACAAGCTCAGAGACCACCAACCTCACAGACTTCCCCCCTCTTCCTCCTCCTCCTCCTCCTCCTCCTCCTCCTCCTCCTCCCAAACCTCACTCACTTATAGCACTGATGCCGTTACTTAGTTGGATAATGAAATGTCTGCAAGGAAACAGCCCAGCTCAGAGAGCACCAAGGACCCCACAGTTCAGCCCTGAGCTACAAATATTCTATCGATAATTCTATGTAGATTTATTTGCAGGAAGCAGCTCCTACTGACCGCCTCATAAGAGTGAATAAAATTACAACATACGGTCGAAATCCTACATTCATTTTATGGGTTTTAAGATTTGTGAAGCTAAGTGGGGCATCTAAAGAGACAAAGATGTGTCGTTTGCTTTTGTTGGAATCGTTCCAGCGAAGTGATTGATCAGTTGGCTTCTCTCTCGATTAAGAACTCTTGTGTGTTTTTGATTCATGGTTTGTTACAGTATTGTGAAGGTTCCAGCTGTAACGTAAAATATTGCTGGCCGTGGTGCTGAAATTTTCAGTGGAGAGAAAATGCTGAGAAGTTGTAAGGGTTTCAGAGCCAGTGTTGCATAGGTCATGTCGTTGTTCCTGTTATATTACATGTATAGATCATGCCCCTTGTTCTGACCCTGCCTTCTCCATCCAGGAACGAAAGCCAAAAGCCACGTAACTAAAAAGGTTTCTTTTAATCAGGCAAGTCTCTCGTTGGCTGCAAGCCACATAAACAAAGAGATAAGCTCTCTGGCAGCAATTACTACGAACTTAGGCAATGCAAATGAGCTTCTCACAGCAAACCACTTCTCCAAGTTGGTTTCTCTGAATCATGAACGTGAATGAGAACGTTGACTCCTGCAACCAGGGCGTGGCACAAACAGTCCCTTTTATACTCAGGAGAGGATCTTAATCAGCATCAGCTGCTCGTAATCACCTCCTGTAGTTACTCCGTTGTTCTTTATGCCAATTAGCCCTGCGCCTGCGTGCATCCTGAAACAACTCCCAAATGTTTTCCTGAACATTCCCTCTGATCCAATGCTCTGCCGCCCCCCTGATGGCCAACCAGTCTCTCCTCGCCCTGCTCGGAGTCGACACCCTGTCCAGGGTCCTCCACCTCCTCCAAGGCCGACTCATAAGACCCCCTCGCTGTCGGAGTCTGGCGGCAGCTCCAACAGCTCTTGCCGGGCCACAACATCCCTAAGGACATTAGGGGGGTTATAAATCAGATAACATAAGAAACAGTAACCAAAATGGCCCAAGGTAAAGAAAAGAGGGAAGGAAAGGGGAGGGGAGGGTAATAGAAGAAGGAAAAGAAGAAAGGAGGGAAGGGAAGGATGTAGAGAGAGAAGAGGGGAAGGGAAGGGAGTTGTAGCCAAGGCCTAAAAGCTCTTTGAAAAAGCTGTTTTGAGCATCCTCTGGAAAGCAGTAGAGTGAAAGGAAATAGTATATGTCCATTAGAAGGCTGTGAAACTAGGAAGCCATGGTGGCGCAGTGGTTAGAATGCAGTATTACATAACTACTCTGCTCAAACAGCCAGCAGTTCGATCCTGACCGGCTCAAGGTTGACTCAGCCTTCCATCCTTCTGAGGTTGGTAAAATGAGGGCCCAGATTGTTGGGGGCAAGAGGCTGATTTTGTGAACCGCTTAGAGAGGGCTGTAAAAGCATTGTGAAGCGGTATATAAGTCTAAGTGCTATTGCTATTCCTTCCTTCCTTCCTTCCCTCCCTCCCTCCCTCTTTCGCTATATATAAATAACGCTAATTGAGAATTCTCAATGGCCCAGTGACTCTTATTCAGGCAAAAATTATAATTCACCATATCAAGCTACTTCAGGAAAAAAAGTTAGCATTTTCCTCCTGCTCTTACGAGTTGTACAACAGTTCGGAGATCCCATCTCCAAATAGCAGAACCCATAACCACTACACCTCCCTGCCTGCGTGGACCCCAAGGTGGTGTTAAATTGTGACCTTCCCCTCCCCCAAGTGTTCCTGGATAGTTTCTGCATTTCTTAACTTTTTTTTTTCCATATTTGGGTAGCACTCTTAGCCCCCAATTCTTGTTCCCACAACAGTTGAGCAGCCGTGGGGGAAAAAAAGAGAAGAATCCTTCTGCAATAAAACAGAAAAGCAGTCTTTTAGAGAATGCTTGCGCAAAATGACACAAGAGGGAAACTGGCGAGAAAACTGGCGAGATTTCAGTAAATAAATAATCGCCGTCATTTTCTGGAAGCGGGAATTGATGGAGGTGACATTTTCATCGCACAGAAGGTGACATGAAAAGCATCTTTACAAGAATTTCATCCCTTGTTCTCTTCGAGTCAGAGGTTCAAAACATGCGGAACATAAATGCCAATGGACAACTCTTGTTTTGCGTCGACTTTCTGAACTTAAAAGCTTGACTGGGTCTTTCCCACACTCAAAAGTTGTTAGAGTATTCATGACTGGGAGAGACATGGGAACGAGGTCAGCCAATGAATAGGCACGGCGACTAAGTCAGCCAATGGGAGCTTAAAACAGATCTGAGTCTATGCTGAGAATTGAAACTGAAACTACTCGGTCTGCTCTGAACTCTGAAATGAAACTGTTCTCTCCTGCTCGAGCTCCGCTTGTAACGTCTACCACGTTGGAAGAATCCACTAGTGGTATTGTACGTTTATTCATTTGTTATTATGCACGTAAATAAGTTAACGAATCCAGCTGAATCAATTATTCCTGTGTGCTTTCTGGAATTGATTTTTCCGCAACAAACTCTTGACAAAAGTGCTCATCTAAGTCAAGTTCTTTCTAACTGTCATGGGTTGGAGTTCCAGAAGAACAAAAGCAGGAAGTTCCTGACGCATCGCATGGCTTTGAAGGAGAAGAGTTCAAATGCTGCAATGTTGCAAGTTTATTTTTTTAAAAAAATGTTCTTTTTCAAACACTAAACAATAGTCCAATGAAGCAACTACCAACTCAGACAAACAATCAAATAAGAAACCACGGTCTCAGCAAAGAACCACCAAGAACAATTCCCCAAAACTCTGAAAGGTCTAGCCAAGTGTTTCTCAACCTTGGCAACTTGAAGATGTCTGGACTTCAACTCCCAGATGTTTCATTAGCCATCAACAGCCACATAGATATAAACAACATCTACATGCCATTCAAAAGAGACAGTCAAAAAGCCAAAAGGGAATGATAAAGACCAAAACAGACCTCCTTACCAGCAACTTACAATCAGATAAGCAGGGAATTGACACTAAGATTAATACTAGACCAGTGTTTCTCAACCTTGGCAACTTGAAGATGTCTGGACTTCAACTCCCAGAATTCCCCAGCTAGCGAATTCTGCCAGACATCTTCAAGTTGCCAAGGTTGAGAAACACTGGTCTAGCCATTTGCATATAAACAAAAATCAACTCCTATACCCTTCAGGCACTGATGATGTTATCTAGTTGGGTAATGAAATGTCAAGGGACGCGGTGGGTCAGTGACTAAGACACTGAGCTTGTTGATCAGAAAGGGGTTCGAATGCCTAGCACCACGTAATGGAGTGAGCTCCTTGTCCCAGCTTCTGCCAACCTAGCAGTTCAAAAGCACGTGAAAAATGCAAGTAGAAAAATAGGAACAACCTTTGGTGGGAGGGGAACAGCGTTCCGTGCGCCTTCGGCATTTGGTCATGCCGGCCACATGACCACAGAGACGTCTTCGGATAGCGCTGGCTCTTCGGCTTTGAAATGGAGATGAGTACCACCCCCTAGAGTCGGGAATGACTAGCCTAGTTGGTGTTAGCATTTGTTAGCGTGTTGCTATGCTGCTAGATTAGTATGTTTCACAAATCCATCACATTTTGTTGCTTGGTGATACGGTGTGCAGTATTGGGTTAACCCCGAAAAAATGGGTTAATTCAGTAACCCAATCAATTATGATTTGCAAATTCCCCCAAACCCAATATTGTCACATAGGAGGAGGAAGTTTAATTCTCTGTCTGTGTAATTAATTCCATTATATCAAATTAAAATTCAGAGCACCCTACAGAAAGTAGACTTGCAGGCGAAATTGTGTTCGTTAGGGGGAAAAAAATGTATGCCAGTCCCTGCATTAAAAACACACCCGCCCGCATACATAACGTATAGAGCACTAAATGAATGTGAATAACATTGACGATGCATTGCTTGTAAATGGGGCTGAAATGCAAGGATTCCCAGATAAGATTGGGAGATAGAAAATACCAGTTGTGTTCCACCAATAGTTATTGTTTTGTAGAGGAGGAGGAAGAGGAAAAGGAGGAGAACTGTGGGGTCCTTGGTGCTCTCTGAGCTTAGTTGTTTTCTTGCAGACATTTCATGAACCAACTAGGTAACACCATCAGGACTAGAAGGAAGTGTGGCTTGCAGAGAGGAGGAGGAGGGGAGGAGGAGGAGGAAAAGGAGGAGAACTGTGGGGTCCTTAGTCCTCTCTGAGCTTGGTTGTTTTCTTATAGATGTTTCATGATTCAACCAGGTAACATCATCAGTGCTAAAAGAGAGTAGGTTTTGCTTTAAATGCAGGTAGCTTCCCCTGTCAGTGTTGGTGGGAGTGTTTTTGGTGGTTCCTTGGTTAGGCTGTTGTTTACTGTTTGATTGTTTGTCTGAGTTGAATGGGAGTATTGTTTACGTCTTGATTGTTGGTCTAGTATTAATCTTAGTGTCAATTCCCTGCTTATCTGATTGTAAGTTGCTGGTAAGGAGGTCTGTTTTGGTCTTTATCATTCCCTTTTGGCTTTTTGACTCTCTCTTTTGAATGGCATGTAGATGTTGTTTATATCTATGTGACTGTTGATGGCTAATGAAACATCTGCAAGAAAACTACCAAGCTCAAAGACACCACAGTATTCTTCCTCCTCCTCCTCCTCCTCCTCCTCCTCCTCCTCCTCCTCCTCCTCCTCCTCTTCCTCCTCCTCCTCCCCTCCCTGCAAACCCCACTCCATTCTAGCTCTAAGGATGTTCTCAATTTGAGTAATGAAACATCTGCAAGAAAACTATATTGTCCTCTGTTGGCCATTATTAAGAGGGCTTCCATTTTATTTTGTGTGACAGGAGGTTTGAAGTTTCCCCGTAGCCCTGCCATTGATCTATTTCCCGCCAATCCTCGCACGATTGCAGTTCTTCTTGCCAGAAACTCTGAGCAGTGCTGCAGATTACCCGTAAAAGTTTAGTGTCCCAATTCCGTTAGGCCATAAAGAGAGTCAACTTTATTTGTGACCATGTTGTGTGTTTGGTTCTTCCTTTTTCTGCTTGTTGGTTTTCTGGTACTTTCTCTGCTCCCCACTTCTTTTTCTCTGCTCTACTCAGACATTCACAACTGTGCGCTCTCTCTCTCCTTCCCCCCCTCTCTCTCCCTCTCCCTCCTTCTCTCCCTCTCCCTCCTTCTCTCTCTCTCCCTCCTCCCCCCCTCACTCTCCCTCCTTCCCCCCCTCTCTCTCTCCCTCTCTCTCTCTAGCTTTATGGCAAATTAATGAGATTCTTACCGCATTACATAATTAATTACTGTGTTATTCAGAGGCGCATAATGAACTCTACCCCTGAAGAATGTAGATCTACTTGGCAGCTCTTGTGAATTCATCACAGGAGACAGTTTCACCATCAAGCTGCCTTGAGAGCATTGCCTCGAGGAAGAAGCCCTAATTTTTAGAGCGAGGGGCAATTTGGGGTCATAGTGAAGGTCACCTAAATGGAAACCAGGAGATTCTGAATTCTAGTCCTACCAGAGGTGTTCTGACCCCCTCCTCCGTCCAATAACGACAGCCGAGACAAGCTTAACTAGAATGTCCTTTAATAGCAAGACCAAAATCTCAGTGGCTGAAAGCCAAGCAAACAAACAGATAAGGACCTTGGCAGCAACTCAGACAAACCTTGGCAGCAATTCAGACAAACCTTGGCAGCAATCCAGCCTGCCAAGTTAGTTACAACAGTTCTCTTTAGTCAATACGTTGACTTCTGCAAGAGGGGTGTGTGCACAAGCAGTCTTTTTTATAGTCTGGAGAGGAGCCTAATGACCACCAGCTGAGCGCAATTACCTCCTGTAATTGCGTAATTGTTCCTGATGCCTAGTAGTTCTTCAATGGTGTGCATCCAGGAACAACACACTGCTGGCTTCTGGATCACTCTCCCTTGTCTCCTCCCCACTGGTCCAAGGCTCAGGCGCCACCTGGTGGCCAACCAGTCTCTCTGCGCCCTGCTCGGAGTCGGAACCCTGTCCAGGGTCCTCCACATCCTCCAGAGCCAACTCATAGGGCCCCTCGCTGTCGGAGTCTGGTGGCAGCTCCAACGGCACCACCTGGGCCACAACACAGAGGCATCAAAGCAGTTGTGTAACCTTGGGCCAGTCCATTGTCGGGCCTAGGAAGGAGATGGTAAGGGCCAACCACTTCAGAAGATTCTTCCAAGAAAAAAATGACTTAAATAGGGAGTGGCTCAAAAACAATTCTAAGGATGCCCTAATTAATATTTAGAAAGGGTGTATTTTTAAAACTGGGGATGACGATGAGAATAGCCATAGCCAGGGATAACAGAATAACAGGAGTTAGAAGGGACCTTGGAGGTCTTCTAGTCTAACCCCATGCTCCAGGAGGAGACCCCGCACCCGTGATGGGGAACCTATGGCACACGTGCCACAGGTGGCACATGGAGCCATTTCTTAGGGCACGCGAGGCGTTGCCCTGTGAGCTCCAGTGCACATGCAATCCTAAGGAGAAAGACGGCCCGATGGGCAATCCAGAAGTCTATTCCAGAACTTCCAGTTTGTGTGTTGTTTTTCACCTTCCGGAGGCTTCATGAGGCTTCCCTGAACCTCTGGAGGGTGAAAAACACCCAAACACGTAAACAGGAAGTTGGAAAGCCAGCTGTTTCCAGTCTCCGGAGCGGCAGGGAGGCCAATTTCACCCTCCCCAGGCTCCTAGAAAGCCTCTGGAACCTGGAGAGGGCATAAACCTTACCTACCGGGCCCACTGGAAGTCAAAAAATGGGCCGTTTCTGGCCTTCAGAGAGCCTCTGGGGGAGAGACCATTTTCACCCTCCTCAGGCTCCTAGAAAGCTATGTGTGCAGGCGTGGGACAGCGCAGGGGAGTCATGTGTGCATGCAAAGCAGGCATGGTGTGGGGAGATTGTTATGGGGAAGGGCACATGAGTGTGCGCAATAGCCTGCACGCTTGTGCTTTTGGCACCTGAGGCGCAGAAGGTTCGTCATCACTGTGCGACACCATTTCAGACAAATGGGTTTTCCAATCCCTTCCTAAAAGATCTCCAGTAATGGAGGACCCACGACTTCTGGATGCAAACAGTTCCATTGATGGATTGTTTTAACTCTAGAGAGTTAGGTATTGCGTATAAAATTGTGCATACTCTGCTTTCCCGAAAATAAGACTTATCCCCCCAAAAATAAGCCCTAGCACATTTTTACCTCATGTGCCTAATATAAGCCCTGTCGGTGTTCCAAATATCATCGAGAATTAAATCAGAGTCCAAGGCAGAGCTTTCATCAAAGTTCCAATTTAATAAGAGAGACATGTTGGCACATCTGTGGGAAACCCGAATCTGAAAGCTTCCCGGGGTTTCCAACCAGTCGAAAGTTCACAAGTTTGTCCCCACACACACAGCCCTCTCTAAGCAATTTACAGAGTCAGCATATCACCCCAACAATCTGGGTCCTCATTTCACCCACCTCGGAAGGATGGAAGGCTGAGTCAATCTTGAGCCGGTGAGATTTGAACCGCCGAACTGCAGATAGCAGTCAGCTGAAGTGGCCTGCAGTACTGCACTCTACCCACTGCGCCACCTCGGCTCATAAACTCATAAAGTTTCCAGGTCGATCATCTACAAGTGGCTTTTGAAAGTCTTGGGTCTCCCCCTTAAAAGACCTCCAAAAGTTCTTGCCCAATGCTAACGTTTCCTGTGACAGAAGGGGAAAATAATTAAATGCATGACTGCGGAGTAATCACGTTAAGTATATTTAGTTTTAATTAAATTTACATTTAAATGAAGTCAGATCTAATTTAGTTTCAGCTTGGTCTTTCACCTGCTACTTTTGGAGAGCCGTCTCCGGCTTAAGCCACGGATGACTGTCCCTGGGATTTCGCTCCTCCAATGAAATCTCAACTAAGAATTTACATTGCTGTTGCTCTGAAGAAGGCGCCTAACTGTGTCCCTGCTCCCTGTCCTCTGAACCCACCCAGCGTAATCCGTGGGGCTCTACCAGGTCTATATGCAAAAGACAAAAGGAGAAGTACAGGTTGTATTGTTGACTATGGGCCATCAAGTCATTTTTGACTCAGAGTAGGGTAGGGTAGGACAGAACACAAGAGAATGCAGAAGAGAAAATATGGGATGGAAGGGAACAGAATACAACAGAACAAAAGAGAACCGAACCGAACCGAATAATAAATATAGAACAGAACAGAATAGAATAAGAAAGGAATAGGATAGAATAGAATAGGAAAAGAATGGAATGGAATGGAATAAGAAAGGGATAGGATAGGATAGGAATAGAATCGAATACAAAAGGAATAGAATAGAATAGGAATAGAAAGGAATAGAATAGAATAAGAAAGGAATAGGGTAGGATAGAATAGAATAGAATAGGAAAGGAATAGGATAGAATAGGATAGAATGGAATAAGAAAGGAATAGAATAGAATAAGAAAGAAATAGAAAAGCATAGAATAGAATAAGAAAGGAATAGGATAGAATAGAATAGGAAAAGAATGGAATGGCATAAGAAAGGGATAGGATAGGATGGATAGGAATAGAATAGAATACAAAAGGAATAGAATAGAATAGGAATAGAAAGGAATAGAATAGAATAAGAAAGGAATAGGGTAGGATAGAATAGAATAGAATAGGAAAGGAATAGGATAGAATAAGAAAGGAATAGGATAGAATAGGAAAGGAATAGAATAGAATAAGAAAGGAATAGGAAAGGAATAGGAAAGAATAGAATAAGAAAGGAATATAATAGGATAGGATAGAATAGAATAAGAAAGGAATAGGATAGAATAGGAAAGGAATAGAATAGAATAAGAAAAGAATAGAATATTCTTCCATAGAATATATGGAATGCATGGAATATTCTATTCTTTTCTGTTCTATTTTATTCTATTCTAATTATTCGCTTGACTAAGGGTTCTTCCTCAGATGAAGTATGAAAAATGAAACATATGAATAATTTGGGTGCGGCTGGAGGAAGCCTCAATTTGAATCTCATATTTGCAAATTTTGGATGGTTCTTTGTATGCTGGGCTACTTACCAATGCAGGTAATCCTGCATTTAGGACAACAATTGAAGCCAAACATTTCCGTTGCTGAGCGAGGCAGTTGCTAAGTGAGCTCCGCCCCTCCTTGCCACCTTTCCTGCTACAGTCATTAAGTGAATCACCGCAGTTGTTCAGTTAGCCACACGGTTATTAAGTGAATCCGGCTTCCCCATTGACTTTGCTTGTAAGACGGCTGCAAAAGTTGATCATGTGATACACACACCCCCGGGACACTGCAACCGTCATAAATACGATTCAGTTGCCAAGCGTCTGAATGTTGATCTCGTGACTGCAGGGAAGCAGCAACGGTCGTTAAGAGTGCAAAATGGCCATCGACCAACTTTTTTTCAGTGTTCAAAGAGTTACTAAAGGAACAGTTATAATTCCTTTTTGATTCCTTGTTTTCAGTACAGAAATGGGAGGTAACTTACTAGAATTTTTTTTTTTTTTTTTTTTAAAGAAGAATTGGAATAAGATAAACCATATTTGTCCAACTACTGGTATCTTTCTATTAAAAATGTTATTTTTTTTTCTACTCATAGTTTTTTCTTCCTTATGTTTTTTTCTTTTTTCTTTTTAAAAAAATATTTTTATTAAACAGTTTTTTTCCCCATTTTTTTTTAACACAAATACCATCCCTGCAACATTTCCATATCGGTATGCCTGCATTATGCTCTTTTTGTCCGTACATGTATACATATCAGAGCCGAGGTGGCGCAGTGGTTAGGGTGCAGTACTGCAGGCCACTTCAGCTGACTGCTATCTGCAGTTCAGCGGTTCTAATCTCACCGGCTCAGGGTTGACTCAGCCTTCCATCCTTCCGAGGTGGGTAAAATGAGGACCCGGATTGTTGTTGGGGGCAATATGCTGACTCTGTAAACCGCTTAGAGAGGGCTGAAAGCCCCATGAAGCGGTATATAAGTCTAACTGCTATTGCTATACTCTTTCCATGTCCTAATTTCTATACAATACCTCTCATATCTATCTGTCTACATGGATTCCTCTTATAACTGTTATTCTGTACTATTTTATACACAATATATCGTACATTTCCCCCCTCTTATTTATTTATATGGTTTTCTGATTGTTTTCTGATTTCTTAATCTTTCTTCACCCTTAATGCTTTCTTATTCTTTGCATCTTTCCTCTAGCCATTTGCACCATAAATTTCATACTAAGTAATAATCAGATTCTCCTTTATCTGTTATTTCTTTTGTAAGTCTGTCCATCTCCGTGCACTCTAATATTATTGTTATCACATGTTTGATATATTTTTGTTCTTCCAGTTTGTGTGTATATGATTCTTGCTGCAGCTGTTACATGTAATGTTAAGTATTAAGCTTTTTCTCATAGTTCCTACTTTTTTTTATCATAGTTCCATTTTTTTTTCTTTTTTCTTTCCAGAGTGATATGTTGGATGTCAACCAGATCATTAAAGATTTGGCCTCGATGGTGTTTGAACAGGGAGAGACAATAGGTGGGTATCATCAGAGCTCTTATGGATTGAAATAAAAAACCCATTTCCACTATTACTACAGATAAACCTCCAAGTGGCCTCAGGGACCCTCTGAAAAGAATGCAAATGACCAGCTTTCTCTGCAAGGAGTATAAATCCTTCCCTTCCCCACCATCCAGTCAGAGCTGAAGAAGCTTCTTGGAGGAGAAGTGAAACATCTTCAAAGAAAAACCTGACACAGCCCATGACCTGAGGACACAGATAAATCTCCAAGTGGCCTCAACGACCCTCTCAAAGGATGCAAATGACCAGCTGCCTGCAAGGAATATAAATCTTTCCAGTCCCCACCATCCAGTCAGAGCTGAGGAAGCTTTAAGCATTAATTGGAAAATTAGAGATTGAACGATGGTGTTATTAAGTATGCATGAAAATATGATTAGTAGTGAAATAATATAATAATATATGAAAAAAAATAAAATTGAATAATGGGTGATTAGATAATAAAAGAATATTCTTTAATGCAAATGTATGTATTAATAGTAGAATCACACGGGTTTGGAGGATTGGAAAGAACGTGAATACATGCACTTTAAATGTTTAAAGGATTGTGATTGGTACTAGAAGTGTACTTTGAGATACTGAATGATGAAAGAAGGAAGGATGAAATTTTAGCATAAATAGAATGTGAAGAGCTAAATAAGGGAAATATGAATAATAAAACTGAAAAAGTTAAAATATAGTTAGAAATAAGAGGGGAATAATAATGTGTGTGTATGTATGTATGTATGTGTATATATAAGTACATACATACATGCATGCATGTATACATTCGTGTGTGTGTGTGTGTTGCATTTGTGCTGATAAATAAATAAAGGGAGACCAGTATAAATCTATTTCAAGCTATTTAGCTCTCATCAGCTAGCCATACCCTTATCAGCCCCTGGCTCAGCTGATAAGGGAGGAGAGCTTGTGGCTTAGAGGCTAATACAACTGCCTAACAGGTAAAAACAGCCCAGGTTCAAATCCCAGTAAGGGTATGGCTAGCTGATGAGAGCTAAATAGCTTGAAATAGATCTATACTAGTCTCCCTTTATTTATTTATCCACACAATTGCAACACAAAAATGGTTTCCTGCCTGGAAGGCTCCTAGGGTGGAGATGAGAGGCAAAAGGGAAGCAGTATGCTCCCTCCCATATTTGGGAACACTGGGTACTTTGACATAATACTTAATACATGCATGCATACATACGTACGTACAACACACACACAAACATGCATACATACATTAAGATATATGAAAGAACAAAAGGGAGGTTTAAAAACTGAAGGGCAGTAGTAAAAGGTTTGTGTAAATAATACGAAACAATGAAAATGATATGTAATAACTGAGTAATCATATTATGTCTATTTGTTTTGAAATGTATATCTGGGTATCATAGATTTCAAAACAAATAGACATAATATTATTTCTCATTACATACCATTCACACACTGATAGGTATAAATACAGTGGCGAAATTCAATTTTTTTTACTACTGGTTCAGTGGGTGTGGCTTGGTGGGCGTGGCTTGGTGGGCGTGGCAGGGGAAGTATGTTGCAAAATCTGGATTTCAGCCCTGTTTGTAGAGTACAAAATAAAATAAAATAATAAAGTAAAATAAAATAAATAAAATAAAATAAATGATAAAATGATAAAATAAATAAATAAATAAATAAAATAATAAATAAAATAAAATAATAAATAAAATAAATAAAATAAATAAAATAAAATAAATAAATAAATAAATAAAATAAATAAAATAAATAAAATAAATAAAATAAATAAAATAAATAAAATAAATAAAATAAATAAAATAAATAAAATAAATAAAATAAATAAAATAAATAAAATAAATAATAAAATAAATAAATAAAATAAATAAAATAAAATAAAAAAATGGTGGGAAAAAAGAACTGAAGAAGCTTCTTGGATGAGAAGCGAAAAGTCTTCAAAGAAAAACCAGAAAGCCCATTTTTCTCTTGAAAAAAACCCTTTGGGACAACCATGACTTGGGTGACGGAGAATCTCCATAGAAATTTAAGGCTCAGCCATTCTTCTTTGTCGCATAATTACTTGCCTTTCTTTTAATTTACAGACAGCATTGAAGCCAACATTGAGACGGCCTCCGTGAACGTCGACTCCGCCAACGAACAATTGGCCAAGGCCAGTCAGCATCAAGTAAGTGGATTGCTTTCAAGGAGGCGAAATTGGAGAGAGAAACTGATGTAGGGGAGTGAAAGTTCGTTCTCCGGGCTTATGGGTTGGTTTCCGAACGTTTCGTTACCATGCTAGGTAGCGTCTTCAGCTGACTTTAGAGGATGTCAGTGTTGGTGTTCTGCTGATAAGAGCTTAGTGTGGTCAGTCGGTCTTGTGATGGGGAGGTCACAGCAGGTGAGGGTCCCGTGGCTGTTGTGAGGGGTCAAGTGTGGGTCATGTCAGGTGAGGGTCTTCTGAGGGGTCAGGTGTGTTTCATGACAGTTGAGGGTCTCGTGATGGGCCTTGTGAGTCACATCAGGTGAGGACCTTGTGTTGGGTCAAGTAGGGGTCACATCAGGTGAGGGTCTGGTGGCGGGTGATGGAATGGGACAAGTGTGGGTTACATCAAGTCTTGTGATGTGGTCAGGTGTGGGTCATGTCAGTTGAGAATCTTGTGATGGGCCTTGTGAAGGGTTGTGAGGAGTCAAATGTGGGTCATGTCAGGTGTGGGTCTTGTGATGGGCCTTATGAGACATCAGGTGAGGACCTTGTGTTGGGTAAGTAGGGGTCATGTCAGGTGAGGGTCTGGTGGCGGGTGATGGAATGGGACAAGTGTGGGTTACATCAAGTCTTGTGATGTGGTCAGGTGTGGGTCATGTCAGTTGAGAATCTTGTGATGGGCCTTGTGAAGGGTTGTGAGGAGTCAAATGTGGGTCATGTCAGGTGTGGGTCTTGTGATGGGCCTTATGAGACATCAGGTGAGGACCTTGTGTTGGGTAAGTAGGGGTCATGTCAGGTGAGGGTCTGGTGGCGGGTGATGGAATGGGACAAGTGTGGGTTACATCAAGTCTTGTGATGTGGTCAGGTGTGGGTCATGTCAGTTGAGAATCTTGTGATGGGCCTTGTGAAGGGTTGTGAGGAGTCAAATGTGGGTCATGTCAGGTGTGGGTCTTGTGATGGGCCTTATGAGACATCAGGTGAGGACCTTGTGTTGGGTAAGTAGGGGTCATGTCAGGTGAGGGTCTGGTGGCGGGTGATGGAATGGGACAAGTGTGGGTTACATCAAGTCTTGTGATGTGGTCAGGTGTGGGTCATGTCAGTTGAGAATCTTGTAATGGGCCTTGTGAAGGGTTGTGAGGAGTCAAATGTGGGTCATGTCAGGTGTGGGTCTTGTGATGGGCCTTATGAGACATCAGGTGAGGACCTTGTGTTGGGTAAGTAGGGGTCATGTCAGGTGAGGGTCTGGTGGCGGGTGATGGAATGGGACAAGTGTGGGTTACATCAAGTCTTGTGATGTGGTCAGGTGTGGGTCATGTCAGTTGAGAATCTTGTGACGGGCCTTGTGAAGGGTTGTGAGGAGTCAAATGTGGGTCATGTCAGGTGAGGGTCTTGTGATGGGCCATGAAGGGTTGTGAGGGGTCAGCTGAGGGTCTTGTCATGGGCCTTATAACGTGGAATCATGTCAGGTGAGGCTCGTTGGAAGGTTGAACTGCTGGTGGAGAGGTGGATTCCATGGGCTGGTTGTGGGTCACTGCCGTTGCTGGTTGATTGTTCAGTACACACAACCGGACACTGGAAAGATATAGGCAATCGGACACTGGAAAAATGCCAGCCCTTTTCATGGGGTCTTTAGTAAGGTAAAGGTAAAGGTTCCCCTCGCACATATGTGCTAGTCGTTCCCGACTCTAGGGGGCGGTGCTCATCTCCGTTTCAAAGCCGAAGAGCCAGCGCTGTCCGAAGACATCTCCGTGGTCATGTGGCCGGTATGACTAAATGCCGAAGGCGCACGGAAGACTGTTCTCTTCCCACCAAAGGTGGTGCCTATTTTTCTACTTGCATTTTTTACGTGCTTTCAAACTGCTAGGTTGGCAGAAGCTGGGACAAGTAGCAGGGGCTCGCTCCACTACGTGGCGCTCGGGATTCGAACCCCCGAACTGCCGACCTTTCTGATCGACAAGCTCAGCATCTTGGCCACTGAGCCATCATGTCCCTGAGGTCTTTTAAAATGCCTCCTTTCATAGCTTGCATTAAAATTCAGCACTCAGAGAGAGGCGTATTAAACTGAATTTCTCCCCACCAAAAAAAGAAGAAGAAGAATCAGCCATAATTGCTCTCTTTTGAACAAGGCACCACTTTTCACGCTCCTCCGATCTTTGGCACTTCCTAAGTAGGTAACCGAAGGAAATGTAGCACAAACAGATGTGATACGGAGGAAGAAAATAGGATTTCCTCGTGATGTTTTTTAAGCCTGTTTGCCTTGAAGCGAGGGCCAGGCGAATTTGGAGGTGTGTAAGAAGAAAACAGGCAATTGGATTTTTTAAAAACACCAATAAGTGTATCGACAAATTCTGGAATGATATGGCAAAAGGTTTAACGAAGTGGATTTGAGAGAAAGATGTAGGGAGAATTTCTCCCAGGGAGAATTTTCACCAGATAGTTAACTGGTTTTATACAATTAGACAAGAAAAACCAAGAGCACAGGTATGGAATAAGTGGCACATGGAGCGATATGCAATGCAATGCAATGCAATGCAATACAATACCAGAGTTGGAAGGGACCTTGGAGGTCTTCTAGTCCAACCCCCTGCCTAGGCAGGAAACCCTATACCATTTCAGACAAATGGCTGTCCAAAATCTTCTTAAAGACTTCCAGTGTTGGGGCATTCACAACTTCTGGAGGCAACTTCTGTTCCACTGATTAATTGTTCTCACTGTCGGGAAATTTCTCCTCATTTCTAAGTTGCTTCTCCCCTTGATTAGTTTCCACCCATTGCTTCTTGTCCTGCCCTCTTTGGAGAATAGTTTGACTCCCTCATCTTTGAAGCAGCCCCTGAGATATTGGAACATTTTCTGCATATATTTTTTTTAAATATGACAATGCCGGGAGGGCTAGAATATTTCCCTGCCAGCATTTGGACAACATGATTAACTGGTTCAATTAAGTCTGATTCATTTTAAATGTGTTTATTGTTTGTGTGTGTTTGTGCGTGTGTTGTCTGTGTGTGTGTGTTTATGGGTGTGTGTACCGTATATTCTGTGAAACCAGCCCTTTTCATCTCGTTTATTGTTTGCCGTATTCTGCAAATCGAGAAAAGCAAACAAATCCTGTAACCATATTCAACGCAGGGAGAAATGAAGTTAAAAAAAAAAGCAAACTTTTCTGCTAAATTTACTCCCCTTAAAGATTGTTGCTGTTTTCCTTCAAAAAATACATGGGAGAAAAAAAGAACGATTAAAATGGTAGCCAGATTTAACTAGATAGAAGCTCTTGCACAATTTACTAAGCCGCTGAGCTTTTAAAACATATTTTTTCTTGTATTTATTGGTTTCATAAACAAACTTCTAAGATTTTATTCCAGTTTGGGGTGCTATCAATTGCCCAGATTTGGTAGAGTAGCAAGCATGTATATCTAGCTAATAAACTAAAATAAAAATAAGCAGGGGGGGGGGGGACATGGATGGGATAAGCGTGAAGAATAGAAAATAGAAAATAAATAATGTTTTATATACTCTGTATATAGATTGGTGTGCCTGAATTACCATAAAAGCATCAAAATTTCCCTTGAACCTGGAAGATAATTGAGAGAGGGTCTATAGGGAAAGGATAAAACGTAGGACAGATGTGACTTGTGTCATCAAAACTCCCCTTCATTTTTTTTTTTAATGTGTGACACAAAAATGGTCTTCAAGAGTAACCACGACGACTCTCATTTTGACTTTTTGGTCAACAAAACAGGCCCCACAGAAGGTCCTGGAGTCAGAACTTTGTCCCTCTATCAAGGGTTGGACTTGAGAATAAACTCTACTGTCGATGGAAGGGAATATTTGTAAATCAGGTGTTGAACTGTGGGGTCCTCGGTGCTCTCTGAGCATGGGTGGGTTTCTTCCGGACCTTTCATGACCCAACTAGCTCACATCATCAGTGCTAGAAGAGAAGGGAATTGTGGGGAAGAGAAGGAGAACTGTGAGGTCCTCGGTGCTCTCTGAGTTTGGTGGGTTTCTTGCGGACGTTTCATGGCCCAACTTTGTAATATCATCAGTGCTAGAAGGGAGTGGGGTTTGCAGATTGGCAGAGCTACAAGGGAGGAGGAGGAGGAGGAGGAGGAGGAGGAGGAGGAGGAGGAGGAGGAGGAGGACTGTGAGGTCCTTGGTTCTCTCTGAGCTTGGTGGTTTTCTTGTAGACCTTTCATTACCCGAGTAGGTAACCTCATCAGTGCTAGAAGGGAGTTTGTGAAGAGGAGGAGGAGGAGAGGAGGAGGACTGTGGGGTTCTTGGTGAATTCTGAGCTTGGTTGTTTTCTTAAAGACCTTTCATTACCCAACTAGATGGCATTGTCAATGCGGGAAGGCAGTGGGGTTTGCTCTTGGCCGATTTGCAGTCGCTTCTTGCACTGATGATGTTACCTAGTTGGGTAATGAAACATCTGAAGGAAGAGGGAAGAAAAAAAAGAAGGATGGGAAAATGGAACGAGAGCAAGGAAAGAAAAATAAGGAAAATGGGGAAGGAAGAAGAAAGGCGAATGAAGAGGGAAGGAAAAAGAAGACATGGGAAGAGAGCAAGGAAAGAAAAATAAGGAAAGAGGGGAAGGAAGAAGAAAGGAGAATGAAGAGGGAAGGAAAAAGAAGGATGGGAAGAGAGCAAGGAAAGAAGAATAAGGAAAAAGGGGAAGGAAGAAGAAAGGAGAAGGAAGAGTGAAGGAAAAAGAAGGATGGGAAGAGAGCAAGGAAAGAAGAATAAGGAAAAAGGGGAAGGAAGAAGAAAGGAGAAGGAAGAGTGAAGGAAAAAGAAGGATGGGAAGAGAGCAAGGAAAGAAGAATAAGGAAAAAAGGAAAGGAAGAAAAAGGAGAAGGAAGAGTGAAGGAAAAAGAAGGATGGGAAGAGAGCAAGGAAAGAAAAATAAGGAAAGAGGGGAAGGAAGAAGAAAGGAAAATGAAGAGGGGAGGGAAAAGATGGTAAGGAAGGAAGGAGATTATAATGAGAGTGAAGGACAGTCTCAGCACCTGCCTTAGCACTCGGCCACAAGTCCTGTATCACACACCCATCGTGGCCACGCCCACCCCCAGCCATGCTCACCATGGCCACGCCCACCCCCAGCCCTCCGAGGTCCAACACTGCCGTAATGCCGCCCTCAGTGAAATCGAATTTGACTCTCCTGCCTTAAAAGATCCTTCCAAGGTTTTGCAGAGCACTTAAGCTTCTAATGTCTCCATTTATATCAATAGAGGCTGGAAATTATCTTGTCTAGGTGAATGGTGTTTATGAAGATGATTCTACTAAGGACGTTAGAGATGGTTTGGCTACATCAAGGTACTTGCTTTGAAGCTTACCATTAGTGAGTAACAAAGGCCAGAGAAGGGGCAACAGAGAAATAAATTACGGAGCTGGATGGGAAGAGTAGCGCTTAAAAGGTCCCCGAAATAAGGTAATTGAACGCTAGCATCCTTTCGTAATATTAATCACTTCCTTAATAGGACAGTAATGTTGCTTTTGCATCCCTCTTAATCCCACGATCAAAATCCGCGTCGTTTTAAATTTTCCTTCCTTTCTCTGCCTTCTGTAATGGAAGCATGGAAGGGAGATGGGGAAGGATAGGGAGAAAAAAGCCCTCCATTCAACCCACAGCTGGAAATATTCTCCTTTCTTGGAGCCATTTTCAAAAGGCGATTCATCCGTGTTCTCCCTCTGGGGTTTCACTTGATAGGTGGCAATTGTTCAGGTTTCATAAAAAAATGCCCTAATTGATTCATGAGTGTCGAGCCACGTTTCAATACATATCTAGTCATTTATTAGGAGCACCACTAGGCAAGGCCTTTTTGCAGTCAGATCTGAGCTTTGTTTGAGTTATAGCTGGACTTTACCCCGTTCCTCCCCTCCCTTGGTCTGTGTCACAAATCACATTCCCCAATGAGGTGCACCCTTCCCGAGCCTGCTGCAGTCATCTGAGATCCGACTTTAGCCGAAAGTATGCGTGGAATTCTCTCCCCCCCCCCTTTCTCTTACTCTGGCAACGTTAGGAATTGACAGCGATAATGTTCCTCCAAACCAAATTATGAGAACCATAATTTAATCCTCTTTGCAGGGGGAAGACTCCAGACCAATGGTTGTCCAATCTTCTTAAAAAACTCCAGTGATGGAGCACCCCCAACTTCTAGAGCAAGCCGTTCCACTGGTTAATTGTCCCCATTGATAGACAAATTAGTTCTAGGTTGGATCTAGAATGATAGAATCACAGAGTTGGAAGGGACCTTGGAGGTCTTCTAGTCCAACCCCCTGCCTAGGCAGGAAACCCTATACCGTTTCAGACAAATAGCTATCCAACATCTTAAAGACTTCCAGTGTTGGAGTATTCACAACTTCTGGAGCAACTTCTGTTCCGCTGATTAATTGTTCTCACTGTCAGGAAATTTCTCCTTAGTTCTAGGTTGCTTCTCTCCTTCATTAGTTTCCACCCGTTGCTTCTTGTTCTACCCTCAGGTGCCTTGGAGAATAGTTTGACTCCCTCTTCTTTGTGGCAGCTGCTCAAATATTGAAAAATTGAAATCATGTCTCCCTGGGTCCTTCTCTTACGTTATACTAGAGATACCCAGTTCCTCCAAGTGTTTTTCATATATTTTAGCCTAATCCCCTAACCATCAAGAGAGTTGTTGAGGCTACTCGGAGATTTATCTGCAGTAGTAGTGCAAGTGAATTTATCCACACCCATTTCAGGGGTGAAATTATTCAGCAGGTTCTGACCAGTTTTGGAGAACTGGTAGCAGAAATTTTGAGTACTTCAGAGAACCGGCAAATACCGGTTCTCTGGCTGGCCCCGCCCCCATCTATTTTCTGCGTCCCGAGTCCCAGCTGATCGGCTGGGTCTTCTTCTGTTGTCCTATACAGGAGAATGCCGGCAAATACCGGTTCTCTGGCTGGCCCCGCCCCCATCTATTCTCTGCGTCCCAAGTCCCAGCCGATCGGCTGGGTCTTCTTCTGTTGTCCTATACAGGAGAATGGAGCTGGAAAGCAGGTTAGTGGGGTGTTGAGGGAATGGGGATTTTGCAGTATGCTTCCCCTGCCACGCCCACTCAGCCATGCCCACAGAAATGGTAGTAAAAAAAATTGAATTTCACCACTGACCCATTTGCACCACTCAGGTGACTCTGAGGATGCAGAGAAACCTCCAAGTGGCCTCAATGACCCTCTCAAAGGATGCAAATGACCAGCTGTCTGCAAGGAGTATCAATCTTTCCATTCCCCACCATCCAAATCGGAGCGGAAGAAGCTTCTTGGATGAGAAGTGAAACATCTTCAAGGAAAAACCTGACACAGCGCATGACTTGAGGACACAGATAAGCCTCCAAGTGGCCTCAACGACCCTCTAAAAGGATGCAAATGACCAGCTGTCTGCAAGGAGTATCAATCCTTCCATTCCCCACCATCCAGTCAGAACTGAAGAAGCTTCTTGGAAGAGAAGACAAACGTCTTCAAAAGAAAAAAAACAAGAAAGTCCAGTTGCCTCTTGAAAAAAGCACCTTTGGGACAACCAAGACTTGGATGACGGAGAATCTCCACAGACTTTTAGCTATACAATTTGGGATGGAGACCCTTGGAATGGTGTGGTTGGAGGAATGGATTTCCAGAGGGGAAAAAATTTGCAGACTGCAGGAACCATTTGCAACACTCAGGTGACCCTGAGGACACCGATAAACCTCTGATTGCTTCAAGAACCTTCTAAAAAGATGCCAATGACTGCAAGGAATATCAATCCTTCCATTCCCCGCCATCCAGTCAGAACTGAGGAAGCTTCTTGGATGAGAAGCGAAACATCTTCAAAGAAAAAAAAAACTGGAATTGGACTGGAAGAGTTATTTTCCTCCAAAGAGGAAAGCACCTTTCCTCTTTGAAGGTCCTTTACTCTTTGAAATCTCAGATTTTAAATGTTCAAAAAGTGGATCTTTGCGAGAAAGTTTGAGAAGACCCTTAACAGCGAGGCTGGAGGGATGGAGGGGGAGAGGAGTTGGACGCCTGCTTGTTTGTTTATATTTCTGCAAACGGTGTCTTCTTAATAAGATTTGCATGGATATTCGCTTTGTGCCTAACTCTGCAGGAGCCGGAAAAGAGATAAACCCTTATTTGCATGTTCATATCCATATTTTGAAAAGGAAACCCGTTCGCCTGTTTAAAAAAAACAGTAAGCCCTTCTCAAAATCCCTCCTCTTTCTTTCCTCCGCCGTCTAAGCTAACTAAAAATAATCTTTTATTCCACCCTTCTCTCTCTCTCTCTCTCTCCCCCCCCCCCCAGTTCTCCTCCTTATAAAAGAGACATTCTGGCTCTCTCAAACCCCTTATTATTGGTTTAAAATTAATGCAAAGGACCGGGGAGAGGGGGAAATAACCTTGGGCAAGATTTAAATCAATCCGTCTTAGGTTGAATAAATAACTATGAGAGAGATACCTATCTTAGGGGCATTGCGGGGAAGGAGGAATAAAAGTAAAAATGGGTGAATTCAAGACAGAAAGGCTGAAAGAGAAAGAATAGAATAGGGTAGAATAGAATAGGGTAGAATAGAATAGAATAGAATGTAGAGTAGAGTAGAACGGAACGTTGAATAAATAACTATGAGAGAGATACCTATCTTAGAGGCATTGCGGAGAAGGAGGAATAAAAGTAAAAATGGGTTAATTCAAGACCGAAAGGCTGAAAGAGAAAGAATAGAATAGGGTAGAATAGAATAGGGTAGAATAGAATAGAATAAGAAAGAATAGAATAAGAAAGAATAGAATAGAATAAGAAAGAAAAGAATAAGAATAAGAATAAGAATAGAATAAGAAAGATTAGACTAGAATGGAATGGAATAGAATTGAATTGAATTGAATTGAATATAGAGTAGAGTAGAACGGAACGTTGAATAAGTAACTATGAGAGAGATACCTATCTTAGAGGCATTGCGGAGAAGGAGGAATAAAAGTAAAAATGGGTTAATTCAAGACAGAAAGGCTAAAAGAGAAAGAATAGAATAGGGTAGAATAGAATAGGGTAGAATAGAATAGAATAGAATAATATAGTAGAGTAGAGTAGCATATAGAGTAGAGTAGAACAGAAGAATAGAATAGAATAGAATAGAATAGAATAGAATAGAACAGAACAGATAGTTGAAAGGGACCTTGGAGGTCTTCTAGTCCAATCCCTCACCCAGGCAGGAGACCCTACACCATTTCTGACAGATGGCAGTCCAGTCTCTTCTTAAAAGCTTCCACTGTTGGAGCATCCACAACTTCTGGAGGCAAGTTGTTCCACTGGTTAATTGTTCTCACTGTCAGGAAATTTCTCTTCAGTTCTAAGTTGCTTCTCTCCTTGATTGGTTTCCACACATTGCTTCTTGTTCCACCCTCAGGAAAACAGCTTGACCCCTTCCTCTCTGTGGCAGCCCCTCAAATATTTGAAGACTGCTATCATGTCTCCCCTGGTCCTTCTCTTCTCTTCCTGCAACTGTTCATCCTATGTTTTAGCCTCCACAGTCCCCCTAATCATCCTGGTTGCTCTTTATTTAGATTATATTTAGGTTATTATAGCACGGAGTGTGCCAAGCTTTGCTTATTTTCATATATTTATTCTTCACATTTATATAACCCCCCATTTCGCAGAATACGACTCTCGACAGCTGCAACAGCATGCAACCGTAAGAGAACATGAAAATGTAATTTAAAAGGGAAAAAAAATCAATTTGATTAAAACACAAAAGCATCTTTGGTGTTCCGCACAATGTAATCATCTCAACCAATTGCCATTTTCCTGAAAGATTGGAGGACAGGTAATCTATAAAGTAAATCTAATGGTTTACAGTCCAGCTACTCCTTCCCAGTTTAAATGTGGTTCGCCGTTAAGTGAATGGCATCCTTTATAATCGGTTGCGGGCCTTATTCCGGTATTTATTCGGCTATTTAAGGACATGTAAATGACGGAGAATCGGAGGTTTTCCAGAGCGGGCTGACAGTCAGAAGCATAAAAATCATTTTACAGCCAGTATCTCAAAACAAAACACAACCACCACCCCCCTCCGTATGAAAATCGGTGCGTGAAAACTGGCTGCGTGAGAAAAGTACATTTAAACAGTGGAATGAAATCAATTAACACTGATGCTAGACAGCCCACTCTCAAAAGAGCAAAAATTGCAGCACCGAACGAAGCCACGCTGGAATCTAAATAGAATTTTGGAATTTAAACATGCCGGAAAGAGCAAACAGGTAGAGGAATAAATCTCAGGTGTGGATGGCTGTGAAGAGCCCAAGGAATCCCAGCACCTACTTCATCCTTCCGCCTGCCAAAATTCAAGTTTGAATTTTGAAATGTGTCCGACGTGATATAGGCTCTCTTGCTTGGGCAAGGGGTTGGACTGGAACCGTGATGGCCAACCTGTTGTGGCCCAGAAGGAGCCGTTGGAGCTGGCACCAGACTCCGACAGCGAGGGGCCCTCTGAGTCGGCTCTGGAGGATGTGGAGGACCCTGGACAGGGTTCCGACTCCGAGCAGGGCGGAGAGAGGCTGGTTGGCCACCAGGAGGCGCCTGAGCCTTGGACCAGTGGGGAGGAGACAAGGGAGTGTGATCCTGATGTCAGCAGTGAGTTGTTCCTGGATGCCCGGCACCGAAGAGCTAATAGGCATAAGGAACAGTTGCACAGTTACAGGAGGTGATTGCACTCAGCTGCTGGCAATTAGGCTCCTCTCCAGACTATAAAAGGACTGCTTGTGCACACGCCCCTCTTGCAGAAGTCAACGCATTAACAAATGTTGGAGAACTGTATTGTGAGCCTGGCAGGCTGGATTGCTGCCACGGCTTATCTGTGCCGGTTTGCTGCCAAGGACCTGTCTGTGAAGTATCTTTGACTCGGAGTGTGTTGGTGTGGGACAAGGGGGTCAGAAAACTAACCTATGGCACTCCGCTCTGCCCACCCGCCCAGACGCTTCTGCGCATGCAAGAAGATGTGAGCGAACCGGTAGTAAACAAATTGGAAACCCACCACTAGTTCACGTGGGCATGTGTTTGGGGGGGGGAACACAGGTGTGACATCCCCCCCCAGAGCCTGTGTTTGGTCCCAGGTGGTTGCAGGGAGGCCTGCTAGCCAACCTGAAGCTCCTGATGCACCTTTGACTTGATGAGCCTCCGAGCTGCCCATCCGTTGCTCCTACTCAAGAGACCCAAAGTAGGACAGCTAAAACTCTTCTAAATTCACAACCCTCTGCGTCTGTGAATTCCTTTTCTCTTCACATCCAAACTGCCTGTTATATGTATGCATTCAACATCTCCAAATCACTCCAGCTGGAACTGGGAATCGCTCTAAAAGTGTCAATCGTAATATCGTTCCTAAATATGCAAAAAAAATAAAATAAAAGTGGCGATAATTAATTCCATCTGTCCATCTTTGAATTTAAAAAAAAAAAAAAGAACGCCCTTCAAAACCTGCTGTAACTTGAAGAGCTGTTGAGAATGTGAATACCCCCCCCCCCGGTGTGTTGATGTCTGACAGTTTTTAAAGATTTATCTCAAACACAGAATGTATCTCCCCTCCCCCTCCCCTCGTCTTGTGTCATTTCCCCCTCTGTTTCATCTGCACGGGCCCACATCGAAGGAGGAATGTTTATTTCGCCCGCATGGTTCGTTCCTCTTGGTCAGCTGGTGTTTTGATCACACCGTCGATCAGATCATGATTGACTTCCCGGGGTTGAAGGGCCGGCTTGAGCAACTAAAATTTTTTTTCCTGGGATCCTCAGATTATGGAGAGGAGTCAGGTTGATGTTGCCAATGAATCCGCATTTTGCTTTTTAAAATAACAACTGGCAACGTTTTTTTATTAAAAAGTTTTTTTATTAGCAATAGCAATAGCAGTTAGACTTATATACTGCTTCATAGGGCTTTCAGCCCTCTCTAATAGCAATAGCAATAGCAGTTAGACTTATATACCACATCATAGGGCTAAGCAGTTTACAGAGTCAGCATATCGCCCCCAACAATCCGGGTCCTCATTTTACCCACCTCGGAAGGATGGAAGGCTGAGTCAACCTTGAGCCGGTGAGATTTGAACCGCCGAACTGCAGATAGCAGTCAGCTGAAGTGGCCTGCAGTACTGCACCCTAACCACTGCGCAACCTCGGCTCATATATAAGCACTAAAAACATTGGACGTAGTGCCACATTTCTGGCAAAAACGTTTCCGTATAGCGATTAGATCTTACAACAATTGCATTTTATATCCATTACTTAGGGATGTGTAGTCAGTCAAATTACCTCTCTGTTGAGCCTTTCTTTTATACAATTACTAATCATACAAATAAGTATCTGATTCCTACCCATCACACATTCTTAATACCATATTTTCCAATTCTTCACTTGCCTGTGTTTTTCTGTCCCAACCTTTTCTCTTCATTTCTAAAATTTGGGACCATTTGTCCTGATATTCCATCACACCTTCGAGCTCTAGAGTCAGTCTCTCCATTTCTGCGCAAATCAGCATCTTATTTATTATTTCATGTTCTGAAGGAGTCTCCTTGTTTTTCCATTTTTATCCCAAAACCAGTTTTGCTGCTGTTAAAATATGCAGCATTAAATACCTTTGCCATGTTTTTTTTTTCCTTTTCTTTTGTGATTCCCTAGTAGAAATAATTCTGGCCTCAACTCCATTCCTTGATTTAGCATCTCTTCCAAATACTTACTTTTCTGGGGCCAAAAAGCCCACTGGGAACTTTTGACTTCCTTTTATTTTAACTGTGGGGTCCTTGGTGCTCTCTGAGCTTGGTGGTTTCCTTGCAGATGTTTCATGACCCAACTAGGTAACATCATCAGTGCTAAAAGGGAGTGGGGTTTGTGGAAAGGAAGAGGACGGTGGGAACTTTGGTAATCTCTGAGCTTCATTGTTTTCTTGCAGATGTTTCATCACCCAATTAGGCAACGTCATCAGTGCTTGAAGGTGCAAACACCACTCCTTTCTAGCACTAATGAGGTTACCTAGTTGGGTAATGAAATGTCTGCAAGAAAATAACCAAGCTGAGTGAGCACCAAGGACCCCACAGTCCTCCTCCTCTTCCCGCTCCACAAAACCCACTTCCTTCTAGTACTGGTGAAGTTACTCAGTAGGTTCATGAAATGTCTGCATGAAAATAACTAAGCTCGAAGAGCACCAAGGACCCCCTCATAGTCCTTCTCCTCCTCCTCCTCCTCCTCCTCCTCCTCCTCCTCCTCCTCCTCCTCCTCCTCTTCTTCTTCCTCCTCCTCTTCTTCCTCCTCCTCCTCCTCCCACTCCACGAAATCCACTCCCTTCTAGCACTGATAAAGTTACCTAATAGGTGAATGAAACGTCTGCATGAAAATAACTAAGCTCAGGGAACACCAAGGACCCCTCATAGTCCTTCTCCTTCTCCCCCTCCTCCTCCTCCTCCTCCTCCTCTTCCTCCTCCTCTTCCTCCTCCTCCTCCTCCTCTTCCTCCCACTCCACGAAATCCACTCCCTTCTAGCACTGATAAAGTTACCTAATAGGTGAATGAAATGTCTGCATGAAAATAACTAAGCTCAGGGAACACCAAGGACCCCTCATAGTCCTTCTCCTCCTCCTCCTCCTCCTCCTCCTCCTCCTCCTCCTCCTCCTCCTCCTCCTCCTCCTCCTCCCACTCCACAAAATCCACTCCCTTCTAGCACTGATAAAGTTACCTAATAGGTTAATGAAACATCTGCATGAAAATAACTAAGCTCAGAGAGCACCAAGGACCTCACAATCCTCCTCCTCCTCCTCCTCCCACTCCACGAAACCCACTCCCTTCTATCCCTGATGGTGTTACCTAGTTGGGTCATGAAACGGCTGCAAGAAAATCACCGAGCTTGAAGGAGCACCACCATTTTCATCACTTGGTTGGGAAGCTTGATTCACTGGATCTGAATGCTTTTAAGAACAAAATTAAAGCGATGTGTGAAGCTAACATCCGCTGGTGAGGGCTGCAGTTGGCTAACTCTTTTCAAAAACTGTATTATTGGAAGTTGGAATCGGTGCACAAGACCAGAGGAACAATTATGGGAATCAATTGCTCTGCTGTCTTCCAGAAGGTCCCCAGTGACCTTCACGCTAGTCAGAACTGACATTAAGATGCTGAACTCTACACAACTCTCTCACACACAAAAACCACAGCTAAATACAACCTGTCTGTTAATGAAAGTTTGCTAAAAAGTAGGCTAAACAATTAGAAAGACCAGTTTTCTTTCTACTATGCCGAATTACAGCTAGTCAGAGAGTTCAGTCAATCAATCAGGATCCATCAGCTGGAAGGGCCCTTGGAGGTCTTCTAGTCCAGCCCCCTGCTCAAACAGGAGGCCCTGTACCAGTGATGGCTAACCTTTCTGTCATCCCGTGCCGAAATCGGGCATGGGCATGCGACAGTGCACACTTGCGTGCCCACACCCACAATGCAATGCCCTCTGTGCTTGCACGCAAGACCACCTTGTGCGCCCCCCTGAGTGCATGTGTGTGAAACACACACAGCTTGCGCAATCCTTCCGAGTATGTGTGTGATCTTCCCGTGTCCCGTTTTGGGACTAGCAGGTCTCCCTGAAACCTCCTGAAACCAAAAAGACAGGGGACATGCCATACCCCCCATGCTTCCCAACGTACCCCCATGTATGTGCACACATCTCCCACATGTGCAGCTGAGACCCAAAGCTGGCCAGCAGGAGAAGCTCAGCTGGGCGATGGCTCTCGTGCCCACAGATAGGGATCCTCATGCTACCTGTGTCATGCGTGCCAGAGTTTCCCCATCATGACCCCACACCCCTTCAGACACATGGTTGTCCAACATCTTCTTAAAAACTTCCAGTGTTGTGTTGACGCTACGTATTATCATGTATGGTGGACTTGTAAAAAAGTTAAAGCATTTTGGATAAAAACATGGTGGATTATTCAAAATATTTTTAAAAAGAGGATAAAGTTCACTCCCCAGCTGTTCTTGCTAGGTATAAGTACAGACTGTACGGTTATAGAGACTAATTTGATTCTGAACTTAATAACGGCAGCAAGATTGTTGGTGGCGCAGTACTGGAAGAAGGAAGAATTGCCCACTATTCAAAAATGGACGTTAAAAGTAGTAAACTTAACAGAGATGCCCAAAATCTCAGCATATTTGAAGGACCATTCAGATGAGAATTACAAGTTGGAATGGAGAAGATGGATTGACTACATTCAAAATAAATATCGGACTAAGAAATTTCAATTAGCTTATGAATGAACAAAGAATGTTATAATTTATCCAAATTTAGTTTAATAAAAGGGGAGTTAAAGTACAAGAGGTAGATAGGATGCTAGAGTTAGTTAGCTTATGTTAGTGTATGATTGTTAAATGTTTATACCCTGTATTTTGTCTGGGAAATTTGGGGGATGGAGGGTTGGAGGGGGGAGGGTTGGGGTGGGGGGAGGGAAGGGGAAATATTTGTAAAAATTATTAAAACTTTTCAATTAAAAAAAAAACTTCCAGTGTTGGAGCCTTCACAACTTCTGGAGGCAAGTTGTTCCACTGATTAATTCTTGTCACTGTTAGGAACTTTGGAGGATACGAATGAATACAATGAGATGGAAGGTTCTTTGGAGGTCTTCTAGTCCAGCCCCCTGCTCAAACAGGAGACTAAACCATTTCAGACAAATGGTTGTCCAGCCTCTTCATAAAAGCATCCAGTGATGAAGCACCCAAAACATCTGAAGGCAAGCAGTTACACTGGTTAATTGTCCTCATTGTTAGGAAGTTTCTCCTCAATTCTAGGTTGCTTCTCTCCTTGATGGATTTCTACCCATTCCTCCTTGTTCTGCCCTCTGTTGCTTTGCAGAATAAGTTGACCCCTTCTCTTTGATTTGGATGAGGGGATAGATGGGGAACTCATCAAATTTGCATATGACACCAAGCTTGCAGGAATAGCCAACACTCCAGAAGACAAGCTTAAGATACAGAAGGATCTGGACAGACTTCAACATTGGGCACTATCTAATAAAATGAAATTCAGTGGTGAAAAGAGTAAGGTTCTACATTTAGACAAGAAAAACCAAATGCACAGGAACAGTATAGGTGGTACCTTGCTTAACAGTAGTAACTGTGAGAGGGATCTTGGAGTCCTAGTGGACAACCATTTAAATAGGAGCCAGCCGTGGGCAGCAGCTGTCAAAAAAGCCAACACAGTTCTAGGCTGCATAAACAGAGGGAAAGAATCAAGATCACGTGAAGGGTTAATACCACTTTATAATGCCTTGGTAAGGCCACACTTGGAACCCTGCATCCAGCTTTGGTTGCCACGATGTAAAAAAGATGTGGAGACTCTGGAAAGAGTGCAGAGAAGAGCAACAAAGAGGATTAGAGGACTGGAGGCTAAAACATATGAAGAACGGTTGCAGGAACTGAGTATGTCTAGTTTAATTAAAAGAAGGACCAGGGGAGACATGATAGCAGTCTTCCAATATCTCAGGGGTTGCCACAAAGAAGAGGGAGTCAAGCTATTCTCCAAAGCACCTGAGGGCAGGACAAGAAGCAATGGGTGGAAACTAATCAAGGAGAGAAGCAACTTAGAACTAAGGAGAAAATTCCTGATAGTTAGAATAATTAAGCAGTGGAACAACTTGCCTCCAGAAGTTGTGAATGCTCCAACATGGAAGTCTTTAATAAGATGTTGAATAGCCATTTGTCATGAATGGTATAGGGTTTCCTGCCTAGGCAGGGGGTTGGACTAGAAGACCTCCAAGGTCCCTTCCAACTCTGCTATTGTATTGTATTGTATTCTTTGTGGCAGCCCCTCAAATACTGGAAGACTGCTACTATGTTTATTTATTTATTTATTTATTTATTTATTTATTTATTTATTTATTTATTTATTTATTTATTTATTAGACTTATATACCACTTCATAGAGCTTTCAGCCCTCTCTAAGCAGTTTACAGATTTTTTAGCAAATTGAGTCAGCATATCGCTCCCATAGTCTGGGTGTTCATTTCACCCACCTCGGAAGGATGGAAGGCTGAGTCAACCTTGAGCCGGTGAGATTTGAACTGCTGAACTGCAGATAACAGTCAGCTGAAGTGGCTTGCAGTACTGCACCCTAACCACTGCGCCATCTCGGCTCCTTAGCATTACCCTAGTCCTTCTTTTCTCTAGACTGGCCATACCCAGTTCTTGCAACCATACATACATGGCATGTCGTAGCCGTACCTGTGGTTTCATCCACTGCATCTCTACGCTGACTTTTAATTTCGCACTGTCTGTACTCCCATCGAGGGCGTTCTTTCGAAGGATATTGCCCCAGATTTTCACCGATTTTCTCCTCCTTCCCGGGCTTTGAGGAACAGCAGGCTAAATAGAGCATAAATTCCGGAAAAGCAAATTGGGATAAATAACTTCATTTGTTATTAGTGACACAAAGGTTCTCCCTTCCCCCCCCCCGGAACAAATTTGCACAGCTGGGCCAAGAGTGTCATGTTAATTAATTGTGTCATATTAATTAATATGAGCAATAGCAGGAGGCGGTACCAAGAAACCATCTCGTTCTTTGGGATGCACCAATGAAGCTTAGAAAGCTTTAGGGGGACACACATACACACACACACACACACACATTTTCGCGGATGATGGGTCTATCTTTCCTTGTCAACATCTCGCCAGAAATGTTGTTAAACAAAAGGCAAAGCAAATTCTCTCTCTCTCTCTCTCTCTCTCTCTCTCTCTCACACACACACACACACACACACACACACACACACAAACAGTACACACACACAAACAGTGACTATAGAGCCTACCCAGGTAGTCCTCGGTTTATCACAATTCATTTAGCGACTGTTCAAAGTGAGAGCAGCACTGGAAAATGGGACTTTTGAGCCGTTCTCACCCAAACCACCGTGGCAGAATCCCCGTGATCAAAATTCACATATTTGGCCACTGACTCATGATGGTCGCAGTGGCTGAGTGTCCCATTTTGCGACCATCTGACAAGCGAAGTCAAGAGGGAAGCCAGAATTGCTTAACTGTTGTTGTTGTTGTTGTTGTTGTTGTTGTTCTTCTTCTTCTTCTTCTTCTTCTTCTTCTTCTTCTTCTTCTTCTTCTTCTTCTTCTTCTTCTTCTTCTCCTCCTCCTCCTCCTCCTCCCCCTCCTCCTCCTCCTTCTTCTCTTTCTCTTTTTTCCTCTTCCCCTTCCTCTTCTTTTTTCTTTTTCCTCCTCCTTCTCCTTCTTCCTCTTCCCCTCCCTCTTCATACTCTTCCTCTTCTTTCTCCTCCTTCTTCCTCTTCCCCTCCCTCTTCATACTCTTCCTCTTCTTTCTCCTCCTCCTTCTTCCCATTCCTCTTCATACCCTTCCTCTTCTTTTTCTTCTTCTTCTCCTCTTTCCCCTCCTCCTTCCTTCTTCCTCCTCCCTCCCCTTCTCTTTTCCCCTTCCCTTTCTTTTTTTTCTTTTTCCTCCTCTTTCTTCTCTTCCTCTGTTTCCTCCTTCCTGTCTACCTTTGCCTTTATCCCACCTCCCTCTGGTTCTCCTCCTCTCATGAAACCATTCATCTAAGAGAGTGAAGCACCTGACTTTGAGTGAGAGAGAGTGAGTGAGAGTGAGTGAGAGAGAGAGAGAGAGAGAGAGAGGGAGAGAGAAAGAGAGAGAGAAAGAGAGAATCCAAATGGAGCAGGGAATCGCTTCAACCCACCTACGCCGTAAACTCTCTTCGTGGCCGCAAACGTGTGGAAGATGGAACTAAATTTAAGTTGCCTCCGTCCTTTCACTGCCACAAACGGATATAAATTGCCTTCATTAAAAATCTCTAACGAATTTTAAAGCAGCTGTCCCAACCTATTACAGGCTAAGAGTAGCCCAAAGATACTAACTATGGTGGCATTTTATGTAGAAAATCAACAAGGGGGGGGGGGGCACGATAGAATCATCCTGCTTTCTAAATGGAAATCCAGAAAAGTAATTTTTTTTTTCATATCTGGGAGGAGGGAATGTTCCCCCCGACTCCCCTCCCTCATCCTTTTCATTGGTTTTCCATTTCTTTCTTTCCACTTCCATGAGCCGAGGTGGCGCAGTGGTTAAATGCAGCACTGCAGGATACTTCAGCTGACTGCAGTTCTGCAGTTCGGCTGTTCAAATCTCACCGGCTCAGGGTTGACTCAGGTGGGTAAAATGAGGACCCGGATTGTTGTTGGGGGCAATATACTGACTCTGTAAACCGCTTAGAGAGGGATGAAAGCCCTATGAAGCGGTATATAAGTCTAACTGCTATTGCTATTGCTATGTTTTTACTTGGTTTGCAAATCACAGGAGCAATTGTGACTCTATGGTTTTCCCAACATTAACTCAACTTTAATAAAACTAAGATGATGGCATCCGGCCCTCTCAAGTCCTGGCAGATAGATGGGGAAGAAATGGAGGAAGTGACAGATTTTATTTTCCTCGGCTCCAAGATCACCGCAGATGGGGGGGGGGGGGGACTTGCAGCCAAGAAATTAAAAGACGGTTGCTCCTGGGGAGGAAAGCTATGGAAAATCTAGACAGCATCCTAAAAAGCAGAGACATCTCCCTGCCAACAAAAGTGTGGTATAGTCAAGGCTGTGGTTTTCCCAGTTGCAATGGATGGCTGTGAAGGTTGGACCATAAGGAAGGCTGAGCACCAAAGAATGGAGGCCTTTGAACTCTGGTGTTGGAGAAGACTCCTGCGAGCCCCTTGGACTGCAAGGCCATCCAACTGGTCAGTCCTAGAGGAGATCCACCCTGACTGCTCTTTAGAAGGCCAGATCCTGAAGAGGAAACTCAAAGACTTTGGCCACCTAACGAGAAGGAAGGACTCCCTGGAGAAGAGCCTCATGCTGGGAACGATGGAGGGCAAAAGAAGAAGGGGACGGCAGAGAAGGAGGTGGCTGGATGGAGTCACTGAAGGAGTAGATTTGAGCTTAAATGGACTCCAGAGGACGGTAGAGGACAGGAAGACCTGGAGGAACATGGCCCATGGGGTCACGATGGGTCAAACACGACTTCGCAACTTACAACAACAACTTGTGACCTTCAGGCACTCGGTCCCAAATTGCCAGCTCTAAATCCCACATCTACCAAGCCGGGCAGAATATATATATTTTTTCTCCCTCATCTGTTTTTTAAAAAAATAGTTTAATTTACTTTATTGGCGACCCTCCTGTTAACCTCGGTGAGAGCATTTCTCCTCGGAGGTAACTAACATTCAACATTTTTTTTCCCCGTTGAATCTCAGGCCAAAAGAAAAACCACATACCGTATATACTCGAGTATAGGCCGACCCGAATATAAGCCGAGGCACCTAATTTTACCACAAAAAACTGGAAAAGTTATTGACTCGAGTATAAGCCTAGGGTGGGAAATGCAGCAGCTACCGGTAAATTTCAAAAATAAAAATAGATACCAATAATGTTTTTGAATATTTATTTCAAAGAAAAACAGTAAACTAGCGGTGTATTCAATGAAATACTTCACTCACCTCATGATGCTGATGTCCCGCTGTGATGATGATGTCCCGTGCAGCCGCGGGAGCGATGTCCCGCCTCCTATGACACACGGCACAGTGATTCCTATCATTGGATCACTGTACCAGAGGAGGTGGGACATCGCTATGTGGCTGCTTGCCATAACAAGGAGGAGGTGGGACATTGTTGCAGAGCGGCAGGAGGGGGAGGAAGGGGAATCGTAAGACAGCCCTGCATTACATTAGAACGTGAGGAGGGGGGATGGTGCGGTGCGCGCTGCGCGGCAAACTGACACAGAGGGAGGGGAAACTCACAGGGGCACTGGGCCATTCACGAGTGTCACCCAGCGGCATGGCCCCGCCCCTTTTTCTCCTCCATTTCGGGCAAATTTTTCACTGACTCGAGTATAAGCCGAGGCGGCTTTTTTCAGCCCAAAAAGTGGGCTGAAAAACTAGGCTTATACTCGAGTATATACAGTAATATCCCAGTCTACGTTGACATGAATCTTTACTGTGTGCTGAACTGCCTGTCTGCTGAATTTGCTGTCTCTATAATTGTCCTCGCCAGTATAACCCCCCCCCCCAAATGTTATTCTGTCTCTTGCAAGCTTGAGAGAGAAAAGATTTCAATAAAGGAGAATATTTGTAGCTCAAGGTTGAAAGGAAGGGACCTTGGCGCTCTCTGAGCTTGGTGGCTTTCTTGCAAATGTAGATCATCCAACTAGGTGACATCATCAGTGCTGGAAGGTGCCAGAGTTTGTTGCCGCGATCACATCCAGAAATCACACACAGGTAACTGATTCAGCAGGATTCATTCACTTCTCTTTATATATAACATAACACATGAAGTAAGTATACAATACCAAAAGCAGGTTTTCCAACGTGGTAGGAAATGCAAGCAATCACAGGCAGAGGAGAGAAGTTTCAGTTTTGGTGCAAAGCAGCAGGCTAGTTTTGCACTCAGCACAGACTCAGAGCTACAGAGTGAAGCCACATCCAGGCTCCTTACTGTCTCCTTGTTGCTCACATAGCAAATACTGTTTCAGTTTCCATTGGCTGACCTTTTGCCATGTCTATCCAAACAGTCCCCATTGGCTGCCCTGTTGCCTATTCCAGTCTATGAATATTCATACTGACAAAAGGGTTTGCAGAGAGAGGAGGAGGAAGGACTGTGGGGCCCTTGGTGCTCTCTGAGCTTGGTTGTTTCCTTGAAAATGTTTCATGACCCAACTAGGTAACATTATCAGTGCTTAGAAGAGAATGGGTTTCGTGGACAGGGGGGAGGAGGAGGAGAATGACTGTGTTAGTGCTTTCTAAGGCTGGCTGTTTTCTTGCAGACGTTTCATGACCCAACTAGGTAACATCATCAGTGATAGAAGGAAGCGGGGTTTGCAGACAAAGGCGCAGAAGGAGGACTGTTGAGTTCTTGGTGCTCTCTGAGCTCGGTGGCTTTTTTGAAGACATTTCACGACCCACCTGGGTAACATCATCAGTGCTAGAAGTGAGTAGGGTTTGCAGAAAGGATGAGGAGGACAGTGGTATGCTTGGTGTTCTCTAAGCTTGGTTGTTTTCAGAAAAGGTTTCCATTTAGCATTCCCACCTCACCCCATCCTGACCTGTTACATAGAACCACAGGGCGGGAAAGGACCTTAGAGATCTTCTAGTCCAACCCCCTATCCAAATCAGGACATCTTGTACCATCCTGGACATATGGATGTCCACTTGTTTCTTGAAAACCTCCAGTGATGAAACACCCACAACTACAAGCCACAAGCTTTTCCACTGGTTAATCATTCTCTCTTTTGGGAAATTCCTCCTGATTTCCAGATTGCATCTTCCTCTGATGATTTTCCACCCACTGAAAAAGATGTGGAGACTCTGGAAAGAGTGCAGAGAAGAGCAACCAAGAAGATTAGGGGACTGGAGGCTAAAACATACGAAGAACGGTTGCAGGAACTGGGTATTTCTAGTTTAATGAAAAGAAGGACCAGGGGAGACATGATAGCAGCCTTCCAATATCTCAGGGGCTGCCACAAAGAAGAGGGAGTCAAGCTATCCTCCAAGGCACCTGAGAGTAGAACAATGGGTGGAAACTAATCAAGGAGAGAAGCAACTTAGAACTAAGAAATTCCTGATCATGAGAACAATTAATCAGTGGAACGACTTGTCACTAAGAGTTGTGGGTGCTTCATCAATGGAGGTTTTTAAGAAGAGACTGGACTTATCTGAAATGATCTCCTGCTTGAGCAGAGGGCTGGATTAGAAGACCTCCAAGATCCCTGTATTCTGATTGATTGATTGATTGATTGAATGAATGAATGAATGAATGAATGAATGAATGAATTGCAATATTCCAGAATTTGAGGGGTTTCCTCAAAAAGCAAGGGTCAACTTATTTACAAAGCACCAGAAGGCAGGACAAGAAACAATGGATGGAAACTAATCAAGGAGTGAAGCAACCTGGAATTGAGGAGAAATTTCCTAACAGTGGGGACAATTAACAGTGGAACAGCTTGCCTCCAGAAATCGTGGGTGCTCCATCACTGGAGGCTTTTAAGAAGAAACTAGTCAGCCACTTGTCTGAAGTGGTATAGGATCTTCTGCTTGAGCAGGGGGCTGGACTAGAAGACCTCCAAGGTCCCTTCCAGCTGTCTTCTAATGTATTGATCGGTTAACTGATTGCATGGTAGAGATTTTTGGGAGATAGGTAATCAAGGAGAGAAGGAACCTGGAATTGAGGAGAAACTGCCTAACAGGGAAGACAATTTGCAATTTTTAAGAAGGGATTGGACAACCAATGGTATAGGGCCACCTGCTTGAGCAAGAGGTTAGACTAGAAAACCTCCAAGGTCCCTTCCGGCTCTCTTCTTCTGTTATTCTGAGTCCTTCCTCCATCCTTGAGCTCCTCAGCTCTACATCTCAAACCCCCTGCGTTGTCCCAAAGAGAGAAGGATCCTCGACCCTCCTTTTTCATGCTTCCATGTTGACTCCCTCCTGCTTCCTCCCAACACTCTTGATGAGTGCTAAGACCTTTTCATTCATTCATTCCAAAGAAAGAGTCCTTAAGAATATCTGTAAGTGCCCTCAGGGGGAATGTTTTCAACAGCATCAGGAGACGAGAGGAAGTGAGGAAGTGGGAGAATGAAGGATAAGAGAGGCTGGAGGATTCTGCTTAATTCTCCTGCAGCTGGAGACCATTTGTGTGAGAGTTTCTTCTTCAGCATCACTCATTTCCTGGCAGTTCTCCTCCTCCTTGTGGGTAGATGTTATTTGTTGAAGGAAGTCTTCAGGAAAAAAGATATTTTGGGGACCCCTTTCTATTCCTTCCAGCTGAACTAAAGGAGGCCAAGTTCTTTGAGGGTAATGCCAATTATCAGCTGCCTTCAGAGTCAGACATCAGTGAGGCAGAAGAACAGCTGGAGCCTGTTCCCAGTGTGCTCGTGCACAGAGTTGCCAGACAAAGGGAACAGCTAAAGGACAGGAGTTGACTTGGGAGTAAGGCCACAGGTGGACGGTGAATGGCCCCTCCCAGGGGGAATAAAAGGGGAGCAAAAGGGGAGTGGAGTTTGCAGGAGACCATTAGTTCGCTTAATTGGTTCGTGACTCTGTGAGACTCCTTGCCAGGTTTTGCAGATATTGGCCTGTCAACTCTCCAAGCCAGATAAGGTCTGTGACTGTAAATCCTCCCTTGAAAGACTTGGCTGGATGTGAATGAGCAGAATTCACAGTCAGTTAATAAAAGCGTTTTTTTTTTTGTTGGGACAAGAGTTTGCTTCATGGTCTGGTGAAGCCAAGATCAGAACAATGTGTGTGTATATGTGTGTGTTTGTACGCATGTGCGTGTGTCTGTGTGCCTGTAGTGTGTGTCTCTCTCTGTGTGTACTGCAGGTTACACACATACAGTGTGAGATGTGCAATGAAACCATCAGGCAGTGACATAGGACGGTTGCCTGGCAACCCAAGTGAGAGAATAACTTTTTGTGGAGCTACTAAATCTTGTGTGGGAAGACAACGCAAAGGTGCTTTCGTATGCGTCGTTCACGCTTGTGTGAGGAGGCCTCTGTGAGGAGGATGTAGAGGTCCTTCAAATGTCCTTGAGGTCTTTGGTCTCCTAGGACACCACCCTTTCTCACAGATCAAGTTAGGAGGCCCTGGAAAACGTCTAGTAGGTGACTTAATACGCTCCCCATCGGCCTTACGCTTCCTTACAGGACTCAAATCTAACACTTTAACTGCGCCAATCAACACACCGTGTATTAATAGAGTGTCATCATCATCGCAATAGCCGTTCACTGCAGGATGAAGGCCTCTTCCATATGTTTCACTGCAGGATGAAGGTCTCTTCCATACGTTTCCAATCCATACAGTCTGGAGCTTTCTTGGGCCAATTGGTGCACCCGATACAGATAGTCCTCGGTCACAAATTTGGAGCCCAAAATTGAAGTTGTTAAACGAGACGTGGATGAAGTGAGTTTTGCCCCATTTTGCAACCTTTCTCCAAGTGGCCTCAATGTTTCTCTAAAAAGGATGCAAATGACCAGCTGTCTGCAAGGAGCATCAATCCTTCCCTTCCCCACCATCCAGTCAGAGCTGAAGAAGCTTCTTGGGTGAGAAGAGAAACGTCTTCAAAGAAAAACGTCCAGTTGCCTCTTGAAAAAAGCACCTTTGGGAAAACCATGACCTGGATGACGGAGAATCTCTACAGACTTTTAGCTATACAATTTGGGATGAACATCCTGTGGAAATAGGAATGGATTTCCAGAGGGAAATATTGCAGACTGCAGGAATCATTTGCACCACTCAGGTGACCCAGAAGACACAGAGAAACCTCCAAGCGGCCTCAACGACCCTCTCAAAGGATGCAAATGACCAGCTTTGTCTGCAAGTATCAATCCTTCCATTCCCCACCATCCAGTCAGCTGAAGAAGCTTCTTTTTTTTTTTTTCCTGTGAAAATACGTTTATTTCCAATTCATTCCATACCATCACATATATACTGTGCATAACCGGGGCATATAACATTGAATAATAAATACAGCCCTCGCTTTTATAAACAATACCCCCCCAAAATACAAACCATATATACCACCTTGACCCACCATACACCCTCTTTCACCCCCCTCCAACTTTCATTCTTCCTTCCGACATTCCCCTCTACCTACTTCCCCTCCCCCTCTAGCACTCCTCTCTCCCAATACCTTCCCTCCCTTCCTTCTCCTCCTACCTCCAATCCTCTAAGAAGCTGAAGAAGCTTCTTAAATGAAGAGCGAAACGTCTTCAAAGTAAAACAACAAGGAAGCCCAGTTGCCTCCTGACAAAAAACCACTTTTGGGGCAACTGTAACTTGGATGATTGACAATCTCCGCAGACCTATGTGGTGGATGACAGCGAATTTCGCCTCGTTGCAGCTAAATAAAATTCCAAAAGGGAAAATATGCAAAGGCCACATCTCCAGTGTACACTTCTACAAAAATGTATGATGAGAAATATGCCAGTTGTGCAAACATCTCCCGGTTTACTGCATCCAATCCAAGTCACCATATTACAAAAAATGATGTTGAGATTTTGGGAAAAGTGCAGAGAAGAGCAACTCGGATGATCAAAGGCCTGGAAACTAAAACATGAAGAACAGTTGCAGAACGTGGGTGTGTCTAGTTTAGAGAAAAGAAGGACTGGGGGGGACATGGTAGCAGTCTTCCAATATTTGAGGGGCTGCCACAAAGAGGAGGGGGAACCGCTTATTTTCCAAAGCACCAGAGGGCAGGAGAAGAAACAATGGATGGAAACTAATCAAGGAGAGAAGCAACCTGAAATTAAGGAGAAACTTCCTAACAGTAAGGACAATTAATCAGTGGAACAGCTTGCCGCTAGAAGTTGTGGGTGCTTCATCACTGGAAGTTTTTAAGAAGAGACTGGACAGTCAGTTGTCTGAAATGGTATGGGGTCCCCTGCTTGAGCAGGGGGTTGGACTAGAAGACCTCTGAGGTCCCTTCCATCACTATCCTGATTGAAAACCGATTGAAAGTACAAAACCCAAAAGGAAAAACAAATTAACAAATACACAATAGACACTTGTCATTATTCTATGTTTGTTATTTTTTTTTCCCCCTTTGGATTTTGTATTTTCATCTTTTGAACAAAGTAATTTTTAAAAATTGCAGGGGAAATTTCGCCCTAATCATTTTAAACCTAATTTCCTCTTCAAGGAAAGCAGAATATTGATAAAAATAGTAGGGTTCCTGTTTACTATCAAAGCGTCGTTCTATTCCTTAGAAGTCTTGAGTAGAGTTGTTTATTATTCCACCCTGACAGATTTTGTCAATTTTGGAAAAAAAAAAAAACACCCTTGAAATCTTTTCCTATTAAATACTGTTATGTTCACAACTGTCCATCATATTCACAACTTTCAAAGCAGCTTTCCCAAACATCTGCTGTTTTTAAGGCAGCTACCTCTAAGAAACGTTTTTGTGTATGCCGTTTCCCATAATGTATGAACTTAAATCAGCAAGGCATGACGTGATGCGTTTTCTAGAGTTCTTCTCCAAATATTCAGCACTCCGTGCAAACCATTGGAACGAAGGATGATGGGTCCTCGCCATCTCGCTACAGACTGAGCCGTGGTATTCCGAACACCTGGCAGGGTTGTTGTTTAGGGAAGAAATGGGAGGAGAAAGTCGTATGATGTATGCGGGCTGCCTTGAGTTTTTTATAAAAATAATAATAGTGGGATATAAATAGATGATAGAGAGATGGATGGATGGATGGATGGATGGATGGATGGATGGATGGATGGATGATAGATAAATAGATAGATAGATCTATCTATCGGGCGGGGCGGGCTGGCAGGCAGGCAGGCACCGTCCAAATGAACAGTAGAGTAGATCAATCTCTCCATCTCTTGTCCAACTAGGGATGCTCTCTTGCCTTCCTACCCCCCAACCAACGCACATTCACAGGCTAAGTGTGAGACCAAGATCAGAAACCCCAAATCCTGGGCACATGTATGCCATATTTCAGCGTTTCTCAACTCTACTCAAGACTTCTAAGGAATAGAATGATGCTTTGATAGTAAAC